>NC_057795.1:118877186-119177186 GCF_018294505.1 Triticum aestivum | reverse complement strand
ACGGGACGCCATTAACCGCCGTTAAGCTATCGGGTCCGGTTTTGTATCCGATAACCCACTAACAGCCACGACCAATGCCGATTTTCCATGTGTAAAATTCTCATTGGCCGATAGAACCACGCGTCAGCTCCGCGTTGGCATAGGTGTCACTCATCCAACGGTCGAGATGGGCCTATGATATGTTGACACGTGCCCGGGCCTAAAAGTGGCCCATAAAGTTTAAATGGGCTGGCCCAACTAAAGGCCCACAAGATTTAGTGGACCATAATGGGCCGGTCCAGCTAAAGGCCCAAAAGATTTTGCAGACCATAATGGGCCGGTCCAGCTAAAGGCCCATGAGATTTAGCAGACCACAATGGGCCAGCCCAGCTAAAGGCCCACAAATTTTGCAGACCATAATGGATCGGCCCAGCTAAAAGCCCAACATTCTGAGTTAACGCCCGTATGGCTAGTGTCAAATCGTCCCGTCAATAGCCAGTCCTAAACTTGTCATCATCGCGGTCCATGGTCACTTCTGGCCCGTTAATAGTGCGCTAAGTATTTGGGCTGAATTACGGCCCGGTGTATTTTCGGCCTGTTAAAGGTCCTGTTTCATTTGGGCCCATTTACAGGCCATTGAAACTTTTGGCCCATAAACGACCGTGAAGGATTTGGGTCATATTCGGCCATGTGTGACATTCGGCCTGTTAGAGGCCCACTATAGATTTGGGCCACTTTTGGCCTGTTCTTATTTTCAGCCTGTTAACCTCAGACGAAATAGATGGGTCATATGTGGCCCAAAGTCACATCGGGTCCATTAACGACACATATAAAAATTACCATAATATAGCCCGACCTAACTTCTGGCCTGTTAAAGGCCCATGTATTAGGTCGGCGCATTTACGGCCCGTCCGAATTTTGGCCTGTGAAAGATCTACATCTTAAATGGGCCATCATTTTGGCCTGCTAAGACCAGTGGGTTATTTGGCACAATCAGGGCCCAATCTCACTTATGGCATATTAAAGGCCCATGTTTTTTATGGGCTCGAGATATTTTCACCTGTAAACGGCCTATTGTTACTGAGGGCTCAAATTATGTTTAGGCCTGTTAAAGGCCCACTATGGGCACATGCCTACCAGGAAAATATGAAAGCTTATGCTGATTTAGGCCCAGATATTTTTAGTGGGCTACATGCAAATTTCGGCCCATAATCATTTTTAGCCCAATTGGAATGGGCCCAACGAATGTTGGCATGTTGGGCTCCTATGAAGCTTTTAGCCGAATACATTACTAAGATAAACCTACACTATACAAAAATAGCGTCATAATTACTGCAGCCTTTGGCAGCATCATAAATTCTATATCACAACAAAATAAATTCCAATCATACAACAAAAGGCTTGTTGGCATAAAGTTTACAGTCCTTGCAAATAAAAGCACCGTCAGATGTATAGAAGCACAAATCATTTGACCTAAGTGCTAATGTTTCAGGCTGTAGAATCTGATGGAGCAGTACGATCTTCACCTTTTTTCCGCCATTGCTCTTGAACAACGAAGCGAATTTCTGATAGTCTGGTTTCAAAACCATTCATATCTTGACGACATTTGTCAACCACTATTCTTGTTTCCGAAACTACGTCCATTAGGGATTGGACTTGTGTCTGGAGCACAGATATATGACTCTGTCTAGTAGGAAGATTTTGTTCAGTAGGCGATTTGGACGAGGTTACCTTGACAACCAACCTAGAATTACGCAGGAAGGTGCTTTTTGCACTGTTAGTGGAGAGATACTGACGCACTGCAGCAAGAGTTGACATTGTGCCTGTGGTAGCCTCGTCACCTTCAGGTGGTTGCGGCTGTTCAATCATTTGTTCCATAGCTTCCTGAAAGTTTGAACTTGTAGATTAGTATACTAGATAAGTTACTAATGAGACATAAACAAACAAAGTAGGTTACACATTTATAGATAACTTATTTTGGTGAACTACTATAATACATTAGCATGTATTGTAGTGCCAACTACATAAAAATCACTTTTGGAACATATGTCCATGTAGCATGCCTACTGTATTGTCTATTTCCTCACATTCGTTGACATCTAAGGATAAAGATACATGGTTTAAAGTAGGATGAACATAGTATGAGATCATTCATATCATGGGCAAACCGATATAAAACAAACAGGCTATTGTATCATTGTGTGCGCACGTGAACATAACAAGTAGATTACAGATCAAGACCAAAAGAATATCCTTCATCTCTTTTAAACCATGTAAGGTAAAATGATACGTTAAGACAACTGTGTATAAAAGTGAACAGAGTAACTGACATTGGCTGCAAACCAAGTAGTTAAATGAACACATCACAGTACCAATCAGTTCAAAGGCAGGAGGAGTAAGGACTTACAACAACGGCTTGAACTGGTGTGCCCATGCCCTTCATCTTGCTGGTGTGGCAATCCTTGAAGATTTGCACTGCATTCGGTTCAGGTTCTTTTTGGTCCGCACGGGCTTTCCTCTGTGTTTGGAACAAGTCAATATAGATACGATAATATGGCACAGAAAAAAGAAGGAAGTAGCAGCTATTTACAAGAGCCTCACAGTGTGCAATATAGCTACGAGATCCTGTTGTATGTTGGAATTTCACTTTAGAACGGTTGGTCTAGTTCTTCAAACAGTTAACCTAGAAGAAGATACACTTGTAAGGCACATACATAAATACAAGTTCAATATGTGGTATGATCAAATACATATAGCCTACCTGATACTTTGGATCAGACCAGTGTTTAACAAGGGTTGTCCAGTCTTCATCTGTAATATATTCCACTGGAGATGTTTGGGCGATTTCATTGTTAGCCTTGCCTTCAAAGTGAGATTTTCTAAGGAGGTACTGATACTGTCACAGAGCAGACTAAAAAACATGAGTGCATGCTTGTTTAGTTGCATCATCTTTCAGATCTAACTTGAACCTCATCTGTTGAAAAAAGAATGTGAGTCTTATTAGGAGGAAGCTAGAAAGTATGGGACAGAGCAAGACAATATTACTAATTGCGATGAATAACATTGCTTATGGATAAATGGTCAGGGAAGGTGTTAAACTAGGTATTGTCTTTCTCATTCCTGTATTGGATCCACGTTGAGAGGATACGTGCATGACACCTAACGGCAATGGCTACCTCTGATACTAACTTGGATGACTCTGTAGCATCACGTGGCCTTTTTAAACCTTCCTCAAAATGGATCTCCATTCTTCCTCCTTTAGATTTTGTTAATTTGTCAAGCATTATCCCTGATGTCTGTTTCCGCTTGCGCCGTGGTGCTAGTTCAACAACGAATATGAAAAGTGTTAGTGTACATCAAACTGTGAGAGTACATATAAAGGAGCATGCAACTGCAACTTGACTCGGTCGGGTACCATCTTGGTGTTGATGCTCATGAGGTTCATCTGATCTTGCCAAGTCCCGTTGTGTCAGCAGTGCTTCGGAAGTAGTGTTAGGTGTGAAGGCAGCTTGGGAACTGGCCAGTTCCGGAGCAAACGAACGAGTAACTCGTTGAGATGCTGGTACAGTTGAAGTGGATGCTGCAGCTGGTGGAGCAGGTGATAGTGTGTTTGTAGATTTAGCCGGTGGACTTGGACCTTCTACCGCACTATAAGTACCAGCAGAATCTCGACGGCAGATCCTTTTCTATTTCACCCGACGAGTAACACCACTCCCTACTATATTATTTTCCTTGCTCTTTTTTGACTTTGCCATGTCAAGCCGTACCCACAACACGAAAGAATAAAATCGCTCTTCAGAACACATTGATGCATGATACAGACAAGCAATACTTTGATGTAAGACAACCGTATGAGGATGGAATATGTAAGAAAACAGGACGGCGTGACATATTGACAGCTACGATGTGTAAACTAAGCAGAAGGATTTTCAAGAAAATAGAAGTAATGCAAGCTAGACACCATATGAAAGATGCAATCAATCTTACTCTGCCAAATTAGAAGTGTCTTGTCATAAGTGGCAATTCGAAAAATTAGAAGTAGTACAACATAGAAATGAATGCAAGATGCAACCACTATCAAACTGCCATGTTAAAAGCATCCAATCATGAGTGACTGATGCGGGATACACAACAACAGTACTTTGATGTAAGAACATGGTATGTTAGATAGATGTAGTGTATTCTAGACACAGAAAGCCATGTCATATGCACATGTATAACGAATAAACTCATCAGGTGCAATTTAATCAAAATAGAAGAAATACAGGCTATACAACATATGCAACATGAAACCAATTGTCATACTATCAACTTAGAGAAAGCACTTGCGATGGTGGAGTACGGGATATGAACTCATCATGTAGACTTGGGACTTCAACTTCATTAGCAGTAGCAGTGGCAAATCTAGAGAGTCTCTGTTTGCGTCGGTGCGGAGGACCACCAACATCCCCTAACTTACTCTTTTCCTTCCTATTTTCTGATATTTCCTTATGAAGTCAAAACCACAAGAAGATGAATAAAATTAGCTCTGCATAACTAGTTGATGCATGATACAGACGAACACTACTTTGATGTAAGGCAAGCGTAGGATAGGAGGATGGAGTATGTACAAAAAAAGACAACATTTCATATTCACACGTATGATAGGAGGATGGAATATGTATGAAAAAATAGTAAGTGGAAGGCATTTCAACAAAATTAGAATAAATGAAAGCTAGGCACCATATGAACATGCAACCAATATCACTCTATTGGGTAAAAAGTGTCTCGTCGTAAGTGCCATTTCAAGAAAGTAGAAGCAGTACAAGCTAGAAGATAATGCAAGATGCAACCTACATCACAGTCCCAAGTTAATTGTGTCTTATGGGTAAGTGATTGTTGCAGGTATAAGTTGTAAGCTACGCAGATGCAATTCAACATAATCAGAAGCAATACAAACTAGACATCATACGGAAAACACAACCACATATAACAGTTCCAAGTTAGAGCAAACACTCGTGATGGTGGAGTAGGGGAGATGTGCTCATCATGTACATGTATGTTCTAGAAACAGGAACACATGTCATATTCACATGCATTATGTGTAAAGTAAGCAGATGCAATTCAACAAAGTTAGAAGCAATAAAAGCTAGACATCATACGCAACATGCAACCACATATAATAGTGCCAAGTTAGAGCAAGCACCTGTGATGGTGGAGTAGGGGAGATGTGCTCATCATCTAGACAGCTATCTTGACTGTCCAGCCTTGTGTTGTCTTGTGAATCTTGTTGGGAGGATGGCGGAGTAGAATCTATAGAGACCCCCTGTTTGAGTTGCTCCGAAGGATCACCATCATCCACTGCCGGACTAATTTCCTTCAGCTGTAATGATTTTGCATTGTGAAGTCAAACCGATAAGAAAAAGGAATAAAATTCACTCTTCAGGACTCATTCATGCATGATACTGATGAACACTACTCGGATGAAACGCAAACACATGATGCAAGGATGGAATATGCATGAAAAACATGATGGCGTGACATATTCACACCTATGATGTGGTAACTAAGCAGAAGACATTTCAACAAAATAGAAGCACTGCAAGCTAGACACCATATGCAAGATGCAACCAATATCACTCTGCCAAGTTCAAACTGTATGGCGTTTCAACAAATTAGAAGCAGTACATGCTAGAAATCATATGCAAGACACAACCACTATCACAATGGTGACTTAAAGGTGCCTTATTATAAGTGACTGATGCGGGATATGCAATAACAGTAGTCTGATGTAAGAACATCATGTGATCAAATATAGTATGTTCTAGAAACAGGAACACATGTCATATTCACAGGCATTATGTGGTTTTCAGCAGAATTGCCATGATGTTGTTTTATGTGCAGAAAATAAAAGTTCTCGGAACGACCTGAAACTCCACGGAATATCTTAGAATAAATAATAAAAAATCCTCGCCAAAGATGAAGACCAGGGGGCCCACACCCTGTCCATGAGGGTGGGGGCGTGCCTCCCTAGGGCGCGCCCCTACCTTGTGGGCCCCCTGGTGGCCCTCCGACGCCAACTCCAACTCCATATATTGGCTTTCGGGGAGAAAAAATCAGAGAGAAGAAATCATCGCGTTTTATGATATGGAGCCACCGCCAAGCCCTAATCTCTCTTGGGAGGGCTGATCTGGAGTCCGTTCGGGGCTCCGGAGAGGGGGATTCGTCATCGTCGTCATCATCAACCATCCTCCATAACCAATTTCATGATGCTCACCGTTGTGCGTGAGTAATTCCATCGTAGGCTTGCTGGACGGTGATGGGTTCGATGAGATTTATCATGTAATCGAGTTAGTTTTGTTAGGGTTTGATCCCTAGTATCCACTATGTTCTGAGATTGATGTTGCTATGACTTTGCTATGCTTAATGCTTGTCACTAGGGCCCGAGTGCCATGATTTCAGATCTGAACCTATTATGTTTTCATGAATATATGTGAGTTCTTGATCCTATCTTGCAAGTCTATAGTCACCTACTATGTGTTATGATCCGGCAACCCCGAAGTGACAATAATCGGAACCACTCCCGGTGATGACCATAGTTTGAGGAGTTCATGTATTCACTATGTGCTAATGCTTTGTTCCGGTTCTCTATTAAAAGGAGGCGTTAATATCACTTAATTTCCGATAGGACCCCGCTGCCACGGGAGGGTAGGACAAAAGATGTCATGAAAGTTCTTTTCCATAAGCATGTATGACTATATTCGGAATACATGCCTACATTACATTGATGAACTGGAGCTAGTTCTGTGTCACCCTATGTTATAGCTGTTACATGACGAACCACATCCGGCATAATTATCCATCACTGATCCGGTGCCTATGAGTTTTCCATATACTGGTTCTCGCTTATTTACTTTTCTGTTGCTACTGTTACAATCACTACAAAATACCAAAAACATTACTTTTGCTGTCTTTACTTTTGTTACCGTTACCACCACTATCATATTACTTTGCTACTAAACACTTTGTTGCAGATACTAAGTTTCCAGGTGTGGTTGAATTGACAACTCAGCTGCTAATACTTGAGAATATTCTTTGGCTCCCCTTGTGTCGAATCAATAAATTTGGGTTGAATACTCTACCCTCGAAAACTGTTGCGATTCCCTATACTTGTGGGTTATCAGTGGCCGTCTCGGAGCGTAGAAGCTTGTGCTTGAGGAGGGTGCCATCTCGGCACCCGCTGACGAAGTATTGGATCGCCTGGACTTCATGGACACCCTCGCAGCTGTTTCGGAGCTCGGTCCAGCGTGCGAGGTACTCGCGGCCGGTCTCCGTTGGCCCCTGCATGCACATGGCGAGCTGGCTGGGGCGACCGGGCTGTTTGTACGTCCACGTGAAGTTATGGACAAACGCTTCCTCGAAATCGACCCATGCGTTGATGCTGCCCATCGGCAGGCTGTTCAACCATCTGCGAGCCGATCCTTGGAGCATGAGCGGTGCGTAGCACACGGTGAGACGGTGATTGGCACCGGTGATGCCAATGGTCGTGGTGTAGTCGGTGAGCCAGTCTTCTGGCTTCACGGTCCCATTGTACTTGGGGGTGTCGTGGGGAAGCACGAACCCCTTGGGGAAGGGCTCCTCCTGGATGCGTGGGCTGAAACACGCCGGCCCGATAGCGCCGCTCTCCTCCACCTCCAAGGAGTGAGCAAGCTGATCGATGCGGTGGCGCGTGTCAGCATCGTCGATGGCACGCGAGCCGAGTCGACTGGCAGGCAGACCCTGAGGGGCCGGCTCGGCTGGAGCCGGACGCCGGCCATGCTGGTTGGGTCCGTGCTAAGTCTCTAGGGCGGGCTCGTTGCCCAGAGCATCGGTGGTGGTGTCGGCCGGGTTGCGCCGGGTCCGGGCTTGGCCGGAGTGCGCCTCGCCGGGTGGCGAGGAGGCCGTGTGCAGGAGTTCACCGGGTCCACCAAGGCGGGCGGAGCCGGACTCCGCCGGCTTGGCGAGCTGGTTGAGGCGATCCTGCTGGGTGTTGGCGGCGTGAAGGAGCTCGCGCATCAGCCCGATGCGCTCCTTGAGCTCCTCGCCCGCGAGTTGGTCGAGGCCGACCGCGGCTGCCTCCGCAACGCGCATGTTCTTGACTGGGGTCTCATAGATGGTCCGGATGGCGCTGAAGGCCCGGCCGATCGCTCCTCCCCGGGCGCGAGTATCGGTGGCCTGGCTCGGCTCGGCCCCGGAGGGAGTGAATCTGTGGGCGGTGTCGTGCTCATCTGAGCAGCTTCCAGGCGGCGCCTGGTGGCAGCCAGCGTCTCGGTCAGATCCAGCATTTGCTGGCGCCTGTCCTCGAGCTAGGTTCGGGCTTTAGCGACGTTGGTGGCGTCGACGTCAGTGCCGATGGGGATGCAGAGGCTCTGCATCGCGGCGCGCAGCGGGTCGGACGGCTCCGTCCGTGCCGTGGCGGCCGCGGCTTCGGTGACTCTTCTCGCCTTGCTCGATGAGGAAGAGGCGCCACGCCGGTGACGAATACCTCCACGTGGGCGTCCATCGCCCCGGCAGTGAATCTGCCGCTGAGAGAGAGCGGGGAGTCGGAGTAGCTGAGCACCTCGCCGGTGTACTCGTCAGCCGCGAGCACGTCGGAGATGCGCAGCACAGTGAAGGAGGCGGCGAGCGCGCTGATGACGTCGTCCGCCAGAGCGACGGACTCGTCGGAGTAGGAGAAGGACCCCGTCTGAAGCATGCTTCCGGCCAGCTCCTCGATCTGCCCCACACTGGGCGCCAACTATCTTGGTGGGCGCACGGCAGATGCCAAGGGATGGCTAAAGAGAGGAGGAGGCTTGAGGGCGCTGGTGGGCTTCGGAGGTGAGGTTGATATGCGCGGGCGCGGGACACCGGACATACCCAGGTTCGGGGCTCTCCGGAGAGATAACGCCCCTAGTCCTGCTGAGTTTAGTTGGATGGTTGATAGTACAATGTCACTCTTGGAGCTGTATGGAGGAGGAAGGAGGCTGGCCGAGGCTCGGGCTGCTCCTTCTCTCTAGTGTTGCTAGGTAGTGGCTAGTCCTATCTTGCTTGCTTTTGCATGTCGGGGATCTTACATATCATGCTCATCATCCTCATGCCCCTGTGGGCGTGGACTCCTGGGGGGTTTTATAGATCAACCCACCCAGGGTTACAATGGTAATATGCCGAGTCGGTGGGTCCGTATTGTCGGCGTCCGGGGTGCCGAGCTGGGTCCCGCTTGGGAGCTTGTGGTTCACCGGGTTCCCCTAGGTGCGGGCCCCGCGTTCCTAGGGGGACTGTGCACCGTCTTGTTGATCGTCATGGCGTGGCCGAGTCGAGCCGCGCACAGTGTTCTCCGTCAAGCCGCCGCTTGCTGTCGTCAGCGGTGAGGGCGGGAACACTGTGGTCGTGCCGGCCCTGGTCAGCGGGTAGGTAAGGGGCACTATTGCCACGCTCTGGCTGACCACGGGCATGGGCGGGGGCACTGTAGTCTTGGTCATCGGTGATTGAGGTCTCGTCCCATCGTACGGCCTGGATGGGACGGGAGCTGACCCATGGCTGGGTTGCTGTGGACGCCACGGGTGGGTTGGCTTGCTAGGGAAGCCAAGGTTGCGCCAGGCTGAGTTGCCTTGTGCCAGCTGCTGCGGCCGGGTCGACGTACCTTGCCGAGTCAAGGGTCTTGGCCGGGTTGCACGCCTTGCCGGGTCGAGTGACCCGGCCTGGCGCACGCTAGTTTGCACAGTGATGCGGGCCCTGCTGTTTTTGAAATAGATCCGGGTTCCGTTGCCTGCCTGGGGTTCATCCCCCCGACAATACTAGTGCAATTGCCTTGGCAAACGAATCCAGATTTCACAAAAGAACCAAGCACATCAAGAGATGCTTCAATTCCATCCGTCATCAAGTGTCGGAAGGGGACATAGAGATTTTCAAGATACACACGGATATGAATGTTGCAGACCCGTTGACTAAGCCTCTTCCACAAGCAAAACATGATCAGCACCAAAGCTCCATGGGTGTTAGAATCATTACTATGTAATCTAGATTGTTGACTCTAGTGCAAGTGGGAGACTGAAGAAAATATGCCCTTGAGGCAATAATACAGTTATACTTATTTCCTTAATTCGTGATAAATGTTTATTATTCATGCTAGAATTGTATTAACTGGAAACTTAGTACATGTGTGAAGACATAGACAAACTAATAGTCCCTAGTATGCCTCTACTTGGCTAGCTCGTTAATCAAAGATGGTTATGTTTCCTAACCATAGACATGTGTTGTCATTTGATAAATGGGGTCACATCATTAGGAGAATGATGTGATGGACATGACCCATCCGTTAGCTTAGCATTATGATCATGTCAGTTTCATTGCTACTGCTTTCTTCATGACTTATACAAGTTCCTCAGACTATGATATTATGCAACTCCCGAATACCGGAGGAACACTTTGTGTGCTACCAAACGTCACAATGTAAAAGGGTGATTATAAAGGTGCTCTACAGGTGTCTCCGAAGGTGTTTTTTCGGTTGGCATGTATCGAGATTAGGATTTGTCACTTCGTGTTTCGGAGAGGTATCTCTGGGCCCTCTCGGTAATACTCATCACTATATGCCTTGCAAGCATTATAACTAATGAGTTAGTTGCAGGATGAAGTATTACGGAACTAGTAAAGAGACTTGCCGGTAACGAGATTGAACTAGGTATGATGATACCGACGATCGAATCTCGGGCAAGTAACATACCAATGACAAAGGGAACAACATATGTTGTTATGCGCTTTGACCGATAAAGATCTTCGTAGAATATGTAGGAACCAATACGAGCATCCAGGTTCCGCTATTGGTTATTGACAAGAAGTGAGTCTCGGTCATGTCTACATAGTTCTCGAACCCGTAGGGTCCGCACGCTTAACATTCAATGACGATTAGTATTATGAGCTTATGTGTTTTGATGTACCGAAGGCAGTTTGGAGTCCCGGATGTGATCACGGACATGACGAGGAGTCTCGAAATGGTCGAGACATGAAGATTGATATATTGGAAGGTTATGTTTGGACACCGGAATAGTTTTGGATGAGTTCGGGCATTTACCGGAGTACCGGGAGGTTTCTGGAACCCCTCGGGGGGGTCAATGGGCCTTCATGGGCCTTAGTGGAAATAGAGGGCAGCAAGGGAGCTGTGGGCCCCCCTAGGCCCAAACCGAATTGGTTTAGGGCTTGGGGGGTCGGCCCCCTCTTTCCTTCTCCCCTCCTCCTCTTTCCTTCCCCTCCTAATTGGACTAGGAAAGGTGGAACCTACTCCTAGTAGGAGTAGAATCCCCCTTGGGGCGCACCCTATGAGGCCGTCGGCCCCCTTTGCTTGCTCCTTTATATACGAGGGAGGGGGGCACCCCTATGACACACAAGTTGACAATTGTTTAGCCGTGTGCGGTGCCCCCCTCCACAGATTTCCACCTCCGTCATATCGTCATAGTGCTTAGGCGAAGCCCTGCGCTGGTAACTTCATCATCACCGTCAACACACCGTCGTGCTGACGAAACTCTCCCTCAACCTCAGCTGGATCTAGAGTTCGTGGGACGTCACCGAGCTGGACGTGTGTAGATCGCGGAGGTGCCGTACCATCGGTGCTAGGATCGGTCAGATCGTGAAGATGTAAGACTACATCAACCGCATTGTCATAACACTTCCGCTTTCATTGTTATGCATCACCTAGATAGATCTTGCGTGATCGTAGGAAATTTTTTGAAATTACTGTGTTCCCCAACATGTCGATGGAACCGGTCTCATGTACGTGGCCATGTAAGGTTGGTCCGGGCCGCTTCATCCCACAATATCGCCGAATCAAGAAAATACCAAGGAAGGAAGCAATCTGAATATCAACGCCCACAAACTCCTTTGTGTTCTACTCATGATGTCATCTATGCATAGACCTAGCTCATGATGCCACTGTTGGGGAACGTTGCATGGGAAACAAAAAATTTCCTACAAACACCCTAGATCCAATCTAGGAGATGACCACCTACGAGAGGAGATATTGGATCTACATACCCTTGTAGATCGCTAAGCGGAAGCGTTAAGAAACGCGATTGATGTAGTCGAACGTCTTCGTGATCCAATCATGATCCGTCCCGCGAACTCCCGACCAAAGTGCCAAACGGAAAGCACCTCCGTGTTCAACACACATACGGCTTGATGACACCTTCACCTCCTCGATCCAGCAAGCGAAGGTTAAGTAGTAGCTCGAGTCCTCCGGCAGCATGACGGCATGGTGGCGGTGGTGGTGGCGGAATCTCAGTAGAGCTTCGCTAAGCACTATAGAGAGGAAGAGGGATGCGAGCGAGAGGAGAGGCAACGCCGTGGCATGAAAATGTGCTCTAGGGGGTACGGCTGCCCTCTCTCTACCTCTCTATATATAGGGGAAGGGAGGAGGGGGTGGCGGCAGCCAGGGCAGATGGGATCTCCCCTAGGGTGACTTGCCCCCCAAGCCGGGAGGTGGGAAGCCCTAGGAGGGCGCCCCCAACCCTCCTGGTTACGTGAGATGGGGTGAGAGGGGCGCTCAACCCCTTAGTGGGTTGGTTTGCCCCCTCCCCTTGGCCAATGGGCCCCCCAACACTTGTCGAGGCCCCCCGAAACCTCTTTCGGTGACGCTGGTCATCACCCGGTACCCGCGGAGCAATTCGAACTCCAATACCCTTTGTCCAATATATCAATCTTCACCTCCGGACCATTCCGGTGTTCCTCGTCACGTCCAGGATCTCATCTGGGACTCTGAACAACCTTCTGCAACCACCATAATGACTCAACTATACTTATACTGTCACCAAACGTTAAGTGTGTAGACCCTGCGGGTTCGAGAATTATGCATACATGATCGAGACACCTCTATGGCCAATAACCAATAGTGGGACCTGGATGCCCATATTGGTTCCTATATATTCTATGAAGATATTATTAGTCGAACCTCGATGTCAAGGATTCAACTAATCTCGTATGCAGTTACCTTTGTCTATCGGTATGTTACTTGCCCGAGATTCGATCGTCAGTACGTCCATACCTAGTTCAATCTCGTTACTGGCAAGTCTCTTTACTCGTTCCGTAATACAAGATCACGTGACTAACTCATTGGTCACATTGCTTGCAAGCTTATTGTGATGTTGTATTACTGAGTGGTCCTTGAGATACCTCTCCGTCATATGGAGTGACAAATCCCAGTCTTGATCCATGCCAACTCAACAGACCCCCTCGAAGATACCTGTAGAGCACCTATGTAGTCACCCAGTGACGTTGCAACATTTGGTACACACAAGGCACTCCTCTAGTGTCAGTGAGTTGCATGATCTCATGGTCATAGGAAAATATACTTGACATGCAGAAAAACGATAGCAATAAACTTGATACAATCATATGCTACGTTCATAGTTTGGGTCTTGTCCATCACATCATTCCCCTAATGATGTGACCCATTATCAAATGAAAACTCATGTCCATGTCTAGGAAACCATAGCCATCTTTGATCAACGAGCTAGTCCGATAGAGGCTTACTAGGGACATGTTGTTGTCTATGTATCCACACATGTATTTGAGTTTCCGGTCAATACAATTATAGCATGGATAATAAACGATTATCATGAACAAGGAAATATAATAATAACCACTTTATTATTGCCTCTAGGGCATATTTCCAACATTATCGTCATAGAAGTGTCATAAGCATGACAGAAAAAAATTCATTTGGCACAAAATATCACGGATGTGTCTTTTTTTTGAAGTGACAGTGATACGTCTCAAACGTACCTATATTTTTATATTGTTCCATGCTACTATATCTGTTTTGGATGTTTCATATGCATTAATATGCTATTTTATATTCTTTTCGGGACTAACCTATTAACCTAGAGCCCGGTGCCAGTTTATGTTTTTTCCTTTTTTTGAGTTTTACGGAAAAGGAATATCAAACGGAGTCCAAACCGAATAAAATTTTACAATGATTTTTCTTGGACCTGAAGACACCTACATGACTTGGAGAGAGGGACAGAAGAGTCCCGGGGAGGCTACAAGCCTCTACGGCGCACCCTATGGGGGCGCCCTGAGGGCTTATGGGCCCCTCGGGTGTCCTCCAACCCTAACTCCACCTCTATAAATTCCAAAATATTCCCTAAACATCAGAAGCGTCCACCAAAATACGTTTCCGCTGCCGCAAGCCTCTGTTCCCGTGAGATACCATCTTGGGGCCTTTTCCGGTGATCTGTCGGAGGGGGATTTAATCACAGAGGACCTCTACATCAACCTTGCTGCCCTTTCGATGAAGCGTGAGTAGTTTACCACAGACCTACGAGTCCATAGCTAGTAGCTAGATGGCTTCTTCTCTCTCTTTGATCTTCAATACAATGTTCTCCTCGATGTTCGTGGAGATCTATTTGATGTAATACTTTTTGCGATGCGTTTGTTGAGATTTGATGAATTGTGGATTTATGATAAGATTATCTATGGATATTATTTGAGTCTTGTGTGAACTCTTTTATGCTTGATTAAGATATCTTTGTATTTCTCTTTGAACAATCGGTTTGGTTTGGCCAACTAGATTGGTTTTTCTTGCAATGGGAGAGGTGCTTAGTTTTGGGTTCAATCTTGCGGGTGTCCTCACCCAGTGACAGAAGGGGTAGCGAGGCACGTATTGTATTGTTGCCATCAAGGATAAAAAGATGGGTTTATATCATATTGCCTGAGTTTATCCCTCTACATCATGTCATCTTACTTAAGGCGTTACTCCGTTCTTATGAACTTAATACTCTAGATGCATGTTGGATAGCGGTTGATGTGTGGAGTAATAGTAGTAGATGCAGAATCATTTCAGTCTACTTGTCACGAACGTGATGCCTATATTCATAATCATTGCCTTAGATATCGTCATAACTTTGCACTTTTCTATCAATTGCTCAACAGTAATTTGTTTACCCACTGTATGCTATCTTCAACAGAGAAGCCTCTAGTGAAACCTATGGTCCCCGGGTCTATTTTCCATCATATATTTTCAGATTTATAAACCAACAAAACCAAAAATACCTTGCTATTTATATTTACTTTAGTTTGCTATCTTTTGTACCTATCTCTATTAGATCTTACTCTTGTTCGTGACCGTGAAGGGATTGAAAACCCCAATTTCGTGTTGTGTGCAAGTGTTCGTTAGTTTGTGGAGGTGCATATATTGGAGACTTGCTTGTGCCTCCTACTGGATTGATACCTTGGTTCTTAACTAAGGGAAATACTTATCTCTACTTTGCTGCATCACCCTTTCTTCTTCAATGGAAAAATCAACGCAAGCTCAAGAAGTAGCAGGAAGAATTTATGGCGTCGTTGCCGGGTAGGTTCTACGTCAAGCCTACCAAGTACCCATCCTAAGATCTCATCTCTTGCACTTACATTCTTTGCCATTTGCCTCTCGTTTTCCTCTCCCCCACTTCTAAAACGTTTTTAGAGAAATACAAAATTATTTTCCATTTTATTTGCCCTTCTTTCGTTTTTCTTTTTGTTTGCTTGCTTGCCATTATGGCTCAACCCAAGAGCCATGATCATTACTATAGGAAGTTGGAAGAGATTGAAAAAAATGAAACAGTTTTATGTCCTTACAATTTGAGCATAATAGCTTGTTCAGGAATGAATTGAAGGAACAAAAAACTATGAGGTAGTATATTAATAAAGAGCTTGATGATGTTACTAAGGAAATTTATGGTCTTAAATCTCAATTTCCTCATATTGAAAGTTTAGTAGGCCAAATTTCTGATAAACAAAGTACTTTAGTGAATAAGATGGCCGCTAAGCCGGAGTCCTTTGATAATAATGATGAAGATCTTAAAGTGATTGGTATGACTCCTATTGAATCTTTATTTGCTAATATAAATCTTGATGAAGATGGGACTAGAGATGAGTCAACTTTAGCTAGAAGGCATCCCAATAATTTGGAGTTTATAGATCTTACTGAAAAATTGATAAAAGTGGGATTGGAGAGGTCAAAACTTTAAGTACTGATGAACCCACTCTTTTGGATTTCAAGGACTTTAATTATGATAATTGTTCTTTAATATATTGTATTTCCTTGTTACAATCCATGCTTAATTCACCTCATGCTTATAATCAAAATAAAGGTTTTACTAAACATATCATTGATTCTATGATGAAATCTTTTGAAGAAAAACTTGAGTTGGAAGTTTATATCCCTGGAAAGCTTTATGATGAGTGGGAACCTACTATTAAGATTAAAATTAAAGATTATGAGTGCAAGTCTTTGTATGATTTGGGTTCTAGCATTTTCACGATTCCAAAAACATTGTGTGATGTGCTAGGTTTCCATAAATTTGATGATTGTTCTTTGAATTTGCATCTAGCAGATTCCACTAGTAAGAAACCTATGGGAAGGATTAATGATGTTCTTATTATTGAAAATAGGAATTATGTGCCCATAGATTTTATTGTGCTCGATATAGATTGCAATCCTACATGTCCTATTATTCTTGGTAGACCTTTCTTTAGAACGATTGGTGCAATTATTGATATGAAAGAAGGAAACATTAGATTTCAATTTCTGTTAAGGAAGGGCATGGAACACTTTCTAAGAAAGAAAATTAAGTTGCCATATGAATCTATTATGAGGGCTACTTATGGTTTGCATACCAAAATGACAATACATATATCTATGTTTTATGCCTAGCTAGGGGCGTTAAACAATATCGCTTGTTGGGAGGCAACCCAATTTTTTTGGTGCTGTTTTTCAATAAATACACATTATTACCTCTGTAGTAACTATGTTTTGGTGTTTTAATTAGTGTTTGAGCCAAGTAAGACCTTTGGGATGGTCTACGGTGATAGTTGATTTGATCTTGCTGAAAAACAGGAACTTTTGAGCTCATTGCCAGAATTTTAGAAAATCACAGAAGCATGATTTTGATCTTAATTTTCTAAACAAGGTTTATATACGAATTTCCCACATATTCATATTTTTTAAGAATTTTTGGAGTAAAAGAAGTATATAAAATTTCCAGATTACTATAGACTGTTCTGTTTTTGACAGATTCTGGTTTCTATGTGTTGTTTGCTTATCTTCATGAATCTATGGGTAGTATCGGGGGTATGAACCATGGAGAAGTTGGAATACAGTAGATATAACACCAATATAAATTTATATTGAGTTCACAACAGTAACTAAAGTGGTGATTTAATTTATTATACTAACAGATCTTATGAGTTTTCTGTTGAGTTTTCTGTTGAGTTTTCTGTTGTGAAGCTTTCAAGTTTTGGGCAAAGATTTAATGGACTATGGAATAAGGAGTGGAAAGGGCCTAAGCTTGGGGATTCCCAAGGCACCCCAAGGTAATATTCAAGTACAACCAAGCATCTAATATTTGGTATGCCCGGATGGCATCCCCTCTTTCGTCTTCAATCCATCGGTAAATTTACCTGAGGCTATATTTTTATTCACCACATGATATGTGTTTTGCTTGGAGCATCTTGTATGATTTGAGTCTTTGCTTTTTAGTTTGACAAACTCCTCCTTGATGTACACACCTTTTGAGAGGGACACACATTAGTCCTAAATTTATTAGAATACTCTATGTGCTTCTCTTATATCTTTTGATCTAGACAATTTGCTCTAGTGCTTCACTTATATCTATTTAGAGCACGGCGGTGGCTTTATTTTATAGAAATTGAAGAACTCTCATGATTCACTTATATTATTTTGAGAGTCTTTAACAACATGGTAATTTTCTTAGGTTATGAATTTAGTCCTAATATGATGGGCATCTAAGAGGGATATAATAAAAACTTTCATAAGAGCATTGAATATATGAGAAGTTTGATTCCTTGCATTTGTTTTGAAATATAAAGATGGTGATATTAGAGTCATGCTAGTGGGTAATTGTGTATTGGTAGAAATACTTGTGTTAAAGTTTGTGATTCCTGTAGCATGCACATATGGTCAACCGTTATGTGATGAAGCCGAAGCATGATTTATTTATTTTTATTGTCTTCCTTATGAGTGGAGGTTGGGGACGAGCGATGGTCTTTTCCTACCAATCTATCCCCCTAGGAGCATGTGTGTAGTACTTTGCTTCGATGGCTAATAATTTTTTGCAGTAAGTATGTGTGTTTTTTATGACTAATGTTGAGTCCATGGATTATACACACTCTCACCCTTCCACCATTGTGAGCCTCTCTAGTATTGCGCAAATTTTGCGGGTGCATTAAGCCCACCATATATCCTTCGTCAAAATAGCCACCATACCTACCTATTATGGAATTTCCATAGCCACTCCGAGATATATTGCCATGCAACTTCCACCGTTCCATTTATTATGACACATACCATCATTGTCATATTGCTTTGCTTGATTATGTAGTTGGCATAGTATTTTTGGCAAGGCCACCATTCATATTTTTTATACATGTCACTCTTGATCATTGCACATACCAGTACACCCTCAGAGGCATTCATATAGAGTCATATCTTGTTCTAGTATCGAGTTGTAATTCCTGAGTTATAAGTAAATAAAAGTGTGATGATCATCATTATTAGAGCATTGTCACATGTGAGGAAAGGATGACGGAAGCTACGATTCCCTCACAAGTTGGGTTGCCTCTCCGGACTTTATAAAAAAATAAAAAAGAGGCCAAATAAGCCCAAATAAAAAAGAGAGGCCAAAGAAGCCCAAATAAAAAATGAGAGAAAATGAGAGAAGGGACAATGTTACTATCCTTTTTCACACTTGTGCTTCAAAGTAGCACCATCGTCTTCATGATATAAAGTCTCCTATTTTTTCACTTTCATATACTAGTGGGAATTTTTCATTATAGAACTTGGCTTGTATATTCCAATGATGGGCTTCCTCAAATTTCCCTAGGTTTTCGTGAGCAAGCAAGTTGGATGCACACCCACTTACTTTATTTTTGAGCTTTCATACACTTATAACTCTAGTGCATCCATTGCATGGAAATCCCTGCTCACTTCTATCGATATCAATTGATGGGCATCTCCATAGCCCATTAATTTTCCTAGTTGATCTGAGACCTTCTCCTTCTTTTTGTCTTCTCCACAACCACCATATTCTATTCCACCTATAGTGCTATATCCATGGCTCACGCTCATGTATTGCGTGAAAGTTAAAAAAGTTTGAGAACACCAAAAGTATGAAACAATTGCTTGGCTTGTCATCGGGGTTGTGCATGATGAAATACTTTGTGTGATGAAGATGGAGCATAGCCACACTATATGATCACTATATGATTTCATAGGGATAACTTTCTTTGGCCATGTTATTTTGAGAAGACATGATTGCTTTGTTAGTATGCTTGAAGTATTATTGTTTTCATGTCAATATTGAACTTTTGTTTTGAATATTGTGGATCTGAACTTGCCACAATAAAGAAGATTGCATTGATAAATATGTTAGGTAGAATTCTACATCAAAAATTCTGTTTTTATCATTTACCTACTCGAGGACAAGCATGAATTAAGCTTGGGGATGCTTGATACGTCTCCAATGTATCTATTATTTTTTATTGTTCCATGCTATTATATTATCTATTTTGGATATTTTATATGCATTAATATGCTATTTTCTATTATTTTTGTGACTAACCTATTAACCTAGAGCCTAGTGCCAGTTTTTGTTTTTTCCTTGTTTTTGAGTTTTAGAGAAAAGGAATATCAAACAGAGTCCAAATGGAATAAAACTTTCCAATGATTTTTCTTGGAGCAGAAGACACCTATATGACTTGGAGAGAGGGCCACAAGAGTGCCGAGGAGGCCACAAGCCTCTAGGGCGTGCCCTAAGGGCTTGTGGGCCCCTCGGGTGTCCTTGAACCCTAATTCCACCTCTATAAATTCCCAAATATTCCCCAAACATCAGAAGCGTCCCCCAAAATACTTTTCCGCTGCCGCAAGCCACTGTTCCCGTGAGATCCCATCTTGGGACCTTTTTCGGCGATCTGTCGGAGGGGGATTCAATCACGGAGGGCCTCTACATCAACCTTGCCGCCCTTCCGATGAAGTGTGAGTAGATTACCACACACCTATGATACGTCTCCAATGTATCTATAATTTTTGATTGTTCCATGCTATTATATTACCCCTTTTGGATGTTTATGGGCTTTATTTTACACATTTATATCATTTTTGGGACTAACCTACTAACCAGAGGCCCAACCCGTATTGTTGTTTTTTTTTGCCTATTTTAGTATTTAGAAGAAAAGGAATATCAAACGGAGTCCAAACGGAATGAAACCTTCGGAAGCGTGATTTTTGGAACGAACGCGATCCAGAGGACTTGGAGTGCAAGTCAAGAAGCAGTCGAGGCGGCCATGAGGGTGGAGGGCGTCCCCACCCCTACAGGGCACGCCCCCTGTCTCGTCGGCCCCTCGGGCGGCCACCGACCTACTTCTTCCTCCTATATATACCCACGTACCCCGAAAACATCCAGGGAGCCAACGAAAAACAATTTCCATCGCCATAACCTTCTGTATCCGCGAGATCCCATCTTGGAGCCTTCGTCGGTGCTCCGCCAGAGGGGGAATCGACCATGGAGGGCTTCTACATCAACACCATAGCCCCTCCGATAAGTTGTGAGTAGTTTACCATAGACCTTCGGGTCCATAGTTATTAGCTAGATGGCTTCTTCTCTCTTTTTGGATCTCAATACCATGTTATCCCCCTCTCTTGTGGAGATCTATTCGATATAACTCTTTTTGCGGTGTGTTTGTCGAGATCAGATGAATTGTGGGTTTATGATCAAGTTTATCTATGAGAAATATTTTAATCTCCTTTGAATTCTTTTTTGTATGATTGAGTTATCTTTGCAAGTCTCTTTGAATTATCAGTTTAGTTTGGCCTACTAGATTGATATTTCTTGCAATGGGATAAGTGCTTAGCTTTGGGTTCAATCTTGCGGTGTCCTTACCTAGTGACAATAGGGGTTGCAAGACACGTATTGTATTGTTGCCATCGAGGATAAAAAGGGGGGTTTATATCTTATTGCATGAGTTTATCCCTCTACATCATTTCATCTTTCTTAATGCGTTACACTGTTCTTATGAACTTAATACTCTAGATGCATGCTGGATAGCGGTCGATGTGTGGAGTAATAGTAGTAGATGCAGGCAGCAGTCGGTCTACTCGTCGCGGACGTGATGCCTATATACATGATCATGCCTAGATAATCTCATAATTATTTGCTTTTCTATCAATTGCTTGACAGTAATTTGTTCACCCACCATAATACTTATGCTATCTTGAGAGAAGCCACTAGTGAAACCTATGGCCCCCGGGTCTATCTTTTATCATATAAGCTTTCAATCTACTTTTATTTGTATCTTTACTTTTCCAATCTATATTATAAAATACCAAACATATATTTATCTTATCATACTATCTCTATCAGATCTCACTTTCACAAGTGGCCGTGAAGGGATTGACAACCCCTTTATTGCGTTGGTTGCGAGTTCTTTGTTTGTTTGTGTAGGTGTGTGGGACTTTTGATGAGCCTCCTGCTGGATTGGTACCTTGGTTCTCAAAAACTGAGGGAAATACTTACGCTACTATTGCTGCATCACCCTTTCCTCTTCTAGGAAAACCAACGCAAGCTCAAGACGTAGCAACCTACGGGTCCATAGCTAGTAGCTAGATGGCTTCTTCTGTCTCTTTGATCTTCAATACAATGTTCTCCTAGATGTTCTTGGAGATCTATTCAATGTAATACTTTTTGTGGTGCGTTTGTTGAGATCCAATGAATTTTGGATTTATGTTCAAATTATCTATGAATATTATTTGAGTCTTCTCTGAACTCTTTTATGCATGATTAAGATATCTTTGTATTTCTCTTCGAACTGTCGGTTTGGTTTGGCCAACTAGATTGGTTTTTCTTGCAATGGGAGAGGTTCTTAGTTTTGGGTTCAATCTTGCGGTGTCCTCACCCAGTGACAAAAGGGGTAGTGAGGCACGTATTGTATTGTTGACATCAAGGATAAAAAGATGGGATTTATACCATTTTGCTTGAGTTTATCCCTCTACATCATGTCATCTTACTTAGGGCGTTACTCTGTTATTATGAACTTAATACTCTACTCGTGATCATTGCCTTAGATATCATAATAACTTTGCGCTTTTCTATCAATTGCTCAACAGTACTTTGTTTACCCGCCGCATGCTATCTTCAAGAGAGAGCCTCTAGTGAAACCTATGGCCCCGGGTCTATTTTTCATCATATATTTTCAGTTCTATAAACCAAAAAACCCAAAAATACCTTTCTGCACTTTATTTATATTTACTTTAGTTTGCTCTTTTATTTATCTTTTGTACCTATCTCTATTAGCTCTCACTCCTGTTCGTGACCGTGAAGGGATTGACAGCCCCTTTTTTGCGTTGTGTGCAAGTGTTTGTTAGTTTGTGCAGGTGCTTATATTGGAGAGTTGCTTGATACCTTGGTTCTTAACTGAGGGAAATACTTATCTCTACTTTGCTGCATCACCCTTTCCTCTTCAAGGGAAAAATCAACGCAAGCTCAAGAAGTAGCAAACACGTACCACGCCAGAGTGGTATAGTAATCTTGTCCTGGAAGTCATGTTGTTAGACAAGGGCAAGCTGATATGTCTCCAACGTATCCATAATTTATGAAGTATTCATGCCATGTTTACACTAGTTTTATATGATTTTGCTATGATTTGATTAGAACTAACCCGGACTGATGCTGTTTTCAGCAGAACTACTGTGGTGTTGTTTTTGTGCAGAAATAAAAGTTCTCGGAATGCGCTGAAAATCAATGGAGAATTTTTCTAGAAAATATGAAAAATACTGGAACCCCCCCTGGGCGTGCGCTGGAGGGGAGTCCCGTGGGCCCCACGAGGGTGGGGCCCCCCCTTGGGCGTGCCCCTGTGCCTCGTGGACTGCCTGTGGGGCCCCCTGACTTGTTCTCGATGCCAACTTCTCCTATAAATACAGAAACCTCTAGGAATTAACCTAGATCGGAACTTCTGCCTCCGCAAGCCTCTGTAGCCATGAGAAATCAATCTAGCTAGGCCCTCTCTGGCACCCTGCCGGAGGGGGCCATCATCACCGGAGGCCATGGGGAAGGATCTCGGAAGGGCCATCATCACCATGAAGGCCAAGGACCAAAGGGGAACCTCTCCCCATTCAAGGGGGAGGCCATGGAGGAGGAATCACAAGGGGTAGGACCTCTCCTCCTCTCTCTCTCTCTCTCTCTCTCTCTCTCTCTCTCTCTCTCGGTGCGCCGGAGTGCCATCGGGAGGGGAATCATCGCCGTGGTGATCGTCTTCATCAACATCACCATCATCATCACCATCATCATCTCTTTTACGCGGACCACTCTCCCGCACCCCGTTGTAATCCCTACTTGAACATGGTGCTTTATGCCACATATTATGATCCAATGATGTGTTGCCATCCTATGATGTTTTGAGTAGATATCTTTTGTCTTTGGGTTGATTGATGATCTAGATTGGTACGAGTTGTATGTTTTATTTTGGTGTTGTCCTATTGTGCCCTCCGTGTCGCTCAAGCATGAGGGATTCCCGCTGTAGGGTGTTTCAATATGTTCATGATTCTCTTATAGTGGGTTGCTTGAGTGACATAAGCATAAACCCGAGTAAGGGGGTTGTGGCGTATGGGATAAAGGGGACTTGATGCTTTAATGCTATGGTTGGGTTTTACCTTAATGATCTTTAGTAGTTGCGGATGCTTGCTAGAGTTCCAATCATAAGTGCATATGATCCAAGAAGAGAAAGTATGTTAGCTTATGCCTCTCCCTCATATGAAATTGCAAGGACGAATACCAGTCTTGTTAACAATTACCTAGGATAATTCCACACACCGATCCATCATTATTCCACACTCGCTATTTATAATATTTAGTAATATATTCTATCTTTATGATAACAACACCTACTTTTATATTTTAGCTCTTCGATGTCATGCAAAGTTATCCTCTTTATACCCACAACATAGTTTTATTTCGCGTATCTAGTTGGAAGCAAACGTTCGGTGTACCTAGAGTAGTATCAGTGGAAGATAGGACTTGAGAGAATATTGATCTTACCTTTAGCTCCTTGTGGGTTCGACACTCCATACTTATCACTCCACCTATGGAAATTGCTACGATGATTTCCCGCACTTGGGGATTATCAAGCTCTTTTCTGGCACCGTTGCCGGGGAGCAATAGCGTGGAGTTAATATTCTTGTGTGTGCTTGTTTGCTTTCTTCAGTAAGTAGATTTTGTTTTTCCTTTCTGTTTCTGTTTAGTTGTGGATGAAACATACAAAAAAATTAAAGAATGAAAATACAAAAAAAATTATTTGCCTCTCATGCCTAAAAAAGTTTTTCAAAAAGAGAAGTGATTGGAAAGTTAGGCATTGAAGAAGTGAGGGTCGACCTTGAGCACTTGTGTTCATGCTCACAGAAACAATGTAGAATTTTTCATGCAAGTTTCTCTGTAAATAATTAACCCCTTGTATATATACATTGTATTATAAAAATAATGTGCCAAGCTTTGGTTTTAGGATAATTAGATTGCTTGTTTACTATGTGCAGAAGAAAAACAGAAACTTTGGCTGTAGCGCGTGATTTTACATTTTTTTTACTAGAAGGTCAAATGGGTCTGAAACTTTTTGCACATTTCTTCTGTACAATTTTTTCAAATTTTCATATTTATTTCATAATTTTTGGAGGTACATAAGTTTACTAAACTTCCACATTACTACAGACTGTCCTGTTTTTGACAGATCCTGTTTTTCGCGTGTTGTTTGCTTATTTTGATGAATCTATGGCTAGTATCGGGGGGTATGAACCATAGGGAAGTTGGAATACAGTAGGTTTAACACCAATATAAATAAAGAATGAGTTCATTACAGTACCTTCAAGTGGTAGTTTTCTTTATTACACTAATGGACCTCACAAAATTTTTGTTAATGTTTTGTGTGGATGAAATGTTCTAAGATCGAGGAGCTACCAATATGAGAAGAATAAAGAGAGGCAAGAGTTCAAGCTTGGGGATGCCCAAGGCACCCCAAGTAAATATTTCAAAGGATACTCAAGCATCTAAGCTTGGGGATGCCCCGGTTGGCATCCCATCTTTCTTCTTCAACAAATATCAGTATATACCTCGGTTTTTGTTTTGTTCACATGATTTGTGTCCTTTGTGTTTTTGTTTTCCTTTATTTAAGAACCATGCTAGTATGACTTATCCCTTGATTGATTTATAGAATACTTCATGTGCTTCACTTACATCTTTTAAGTATGATTTTATAGAATTGCTCTTTGTGCTTCACTTAAATCTTTTGAGTATGGTTTTATAGAATGCTTTGCGTGCTTCACTTACATATTTTGAGCTTGGATATTTGTTAGTCTATATTAATTGTAGAATGCTACATGAACTTCACTTATATCTTTGGAGTATGAATAATACTATCATCCAAAGTGGGTTTGGAAGAGTGTCAACTTTAGGAATTAGTAATCCCACTATTCCGAATGAATAGAATGTGCTAGTCATATTCTTCATGATGCTCTCTCTATGTTTCAATTAATTTCTTTTATGTGAGCATCATTGAAATCATCATGCCTAGCTAAAAGGCATTAAAGAAAAGCGCTTGTTGGGAGACAACCCAATGTCTACCCTTGCTATATTTGTGTGTTTACATGATTAAGCTACTGTAGTAATTGTTCTATAGCTTTTGTTTCAATAAATTTCCAAGTAAGACCTTTGCGAAGACTTAGGTGAAAGTTAATGTGATCTTGCTGTAAAAAACAGAAACTTTTCGCTCACGGGATTAGCTGCCATTTTTTACAGAAGAGCGATTTTGAGTTGATTATTTTTGCAGAAGATTAATAGGAAAATCCCTCATGTCCACCAATTTATTTCATAATTTTTGGAGTATCAAAAGTATGGTTATTGTTCAGATCAATACAGACTGTTCTGTTTCTGACAGATTCTGTTTTCATTGCATAGTTTGCTTGTTTTCTAGTTTCTATGGCTTATATTTCTCAATATAAATTGTAGAAATGATATGGTACAGTAGGCATTGTGTGAGTACAATTATGAACCTTGTCTTTGACAGTACCAAAGTGAATGGTTTAGTCTTTATCATACTAACCTATCTCACGAAGTTCCGTTAAGTTTTGTGTGATTGAAGTTTTCAAGCTTTGGGTGAGATATTGATATGAGGAGAATAAGGAGCGGAAAGACCCTAAGCTTGGGGATGCTGTCGGTGTCAAAACCGGCGGATCTCGCGTATGGGGTCCCAAGCTATGCATCTTAGGATCGATGGTAACATGAACACGGGATTTTACCCAGCTTCGGGCTCTCTTGATGAGATAATACCCTACATGCTGCTTGATTGACTCTAATGAGTATAGGGGTTACAAGAGTTGATCTACCCCGAGATCATATGTTGTGGTCTAAACCCTAGAGGTATGATGAGTAATGTCATAATGATGTATCGACTAGCCTGGCCTCGGTTTACATAATGTACCAGAGGCCTAGGATAACAAGAGTCCTAGCCGAATACGCCGGTGGGGAGGAGTCCTTGTCTTGATCACCAAGTCTTGCAGAATCTTCCTTGTGTATACTTCGGCTGTCCGAACTGGCCCATGAGTATGCGGCCATGGGGCTCCTCGGCCCAATCCAACTGATCGGGAGACGACATGGTGTGTACCCCCTGGTCCAGGACACCATCAGTAGCCCCCTGAACCGGTCTTCAAGTTGGGGACGCTCCTCGATTCTTACGAACTATTCTTCATCTTCGATTGTCGGTCATGAAAACTAGTTCAACAAATCTCCTTATCTTTGATCTTGAGGATCACCAAAGTGCAACCGAAGAGTTTACACATCGGGTATCCGAGGATCCCCTTTAAGTTTACGGCCTTTATCAATGCCTTGTTATTTTTATGCCACACCTCGGGTTTGAAGTTGTTCCCGGGAGGCAGTGTCCTCTTGCGTCCGAGCTCCAATGCCGGACTGCATTCGAGGTATCTTTTGCAGCCGAGCACCAACGTCGGACTGCTTCTGAGCTCCAACGCTGGAATGTATCCGAGCTCCAACGCCGGACTGTGTCCAAGCTTCAACGCCGGAATGTATCCGACTCCAACGCCGGATTATATCCGAGGTATCATAGGTCACCTTGGTTCAAAAGAGTTGAAAGAGTTTAGCTAAGCTTAATACCGGAAATGCCCTCTATGGAGCCAGCCACTGGCGCCCGAGCTTTATGCCGGACTGCTACTGGGGTGGTGCACCACCTTGGCCATGGGCTGATTTTTATGAATTTAATTCTAAATTGTGCAATGTAATCTCTGTCGAGATGTATAGCCAGTATATGTATATCAGTAACCCTCAAGGTGCGTATTGGCCTAATCTCCGGGATGCTCCTGAAGGAAAAAATCAAACCGCTAACCCTAGTAGCCTTGAGATTCAAGTCGATGCATAAATCAGCCTGATGACCAATTCCCAGCTCAGCAGCATACTTATGAATAAAAACGCGGTGTGCGAAGTCCTCGAGACTCAGGTTGGCTGCGGCCGACCAAACTGAGGATAATAATCTCCTCGAAAACTATATTGCACTTTAAATTTCCTGCATTGGATTGTCAATGCAGTAGCCCCCGAGCCACTGGTCGGGTGGCAACACCAGATCAGGGGATCGATGTACCCCTTTAATAATTGTAAATGATAAGCACGAAGCCCAGTAGCCCCCGAGCCTTAATGTGGGCATGGGTGGTCGCATTAAGGATCGATATCCATAGTAAAATCACAAATTATGTGTAATGATTCTATGTATCCAAGTACTTTACATCATTAATGCTCGGATCCGCATTGTAAAAAACTTTGTTGGCCGACCATTGGCTTCCACCTCCTTGGCTAGAAGCTGAGGAGTGTTTGTTCTACTTTATGAAGCCTTTATGAGGGCAAAGTTTTACGACAAACAAGGAAATCCGGCCATACGGTTTTATAAACAAAGGTACGCGGAGAGATATGTTATATTACTTTTTAACGTAAGAAACATCTTCCAGAGAAAATAGTCCCGCTATCGGTTCCTTTCTTTGGGTTGTCATGCTAAGCATGATCATGAAGCCTCAACTCTGATCAATGTGGGAGGAAAATATTGAGGACTTAGTTCAGGGAAAGTTTCCCGAACTCTATGGTATTAATGAACAAAAAATTTAACTTCCGTCGTTGCCGACCAATGTGATCCTTTAAGATTGCTAGCTTTCGGCTTCACCCAGTCTGAGGTACTAACTCGGATGACCCGGTAGTAAAAATCACAGAGGTGCTCCCTTTACCGCCTAGCCGAACAATCGGGAACGTAGGGGTAAGCGCAGGAGCCAGGCAACCCAGCTTGGCCAAAATCTTAAGTCAAATTGATGCATATTTATGGCTTTATAAAGATAATTACAGAAGGCAATGCTTGTATAATGAATACAAATGTTGATGATATATACTTATTTTGACTCCATTGCGACTGTTTATCAGTTGAAAGTTGCCCATCGTTGGCTTCTACCCCTTTGTAGATACTACGCAGGGTGTTTCTGCAATAACCAGACAACCCTTAGCCGACGTCTCGGTGCCCGGAGGCAGATGTGTTAGCGGAAACGAGGCAATCAGATATCTTGGCTTTATAACTTTCACTTAGTCATAGGAGCTTTAAACTGGGGAAGCTAGCTACGAGCCCCCGGTTAGTGTTCGGCGCCAGCTGAGGCCAAGCCGTAAACACTTCGGCCAATGTTATGAACGGCCCATCATTTTAACATGGTCATCGAATCGCTGACTAGTTTGCGCTTATTGTGACAGTCAGTTTTCGGCTTTCTCCACTGAGGTGCTTAACCATGCGAGCTGGAAGCACAATCGCAGTGGTTCTCCCGTTGCACACCTAGCCGAACAAAGCAGAACATAGGAGGCAAGCACAGGAGCCGGGCAACCCAACTATTTACCGAAGACACAATTCGAAACCGATGCATATATAGCAACATCCGAGAATGTTTTTGCCGAATCTCTAAAGGTGCCCTGCGTTGCATTTTCAGACTTATGTGAAAAACACACAAATAGTTTAAAAGTTCCCAAAGCTTGGAAAACCAAAAAACGTCAGTAAAAACATGACGTCCGAACAAGATCAAGTGTTCGGTGCCAATCCAAAAATTGGAATAAAATTGTGCTTCTGTCGACCAAGAAGAAAACACATTTACATCTCATATATAAATTTTAAGAGCCCCCAAGTGACTTGGGCCAAAGGATTTTATGTATGATGATTTTATGTACCGAAGTACTTATATCATATCTGTGTTCACCTGAACTTTATACGCGTCTTAACCGACTGTCGGCTTCTCCCTCTTTGGTCATGGACCGAAGAGTGTTATGTACTCCCCCTGTCGAGAATATCGATGGTGTTTCCGATAACCAGGCAATTAGGCCATAAGGTTGTAACAGACAAAGCATGCTCAGGGAACTTATGCTATATTACCGACGAAGTGTAAGAAGCATCTTCGAAGAAAATAGTACCCCCACCGATACCTTTCTTCGGTTGCTCATTATTACTATGAGACTTGTGCAATAGATTTTTTGTACTCATGAGTTCCGTTTTGTGCCGACCATTACCGAAAATAGTAAGAGCGCTAGCTTTCAGCTTCACCCAGTCTGAGGTCCGGCTAGGATGACCCGATCGTGACAATCGCAGAGGTGCTCCCTTTACTCCCTAGCTGAACAATCGGAACGTAGGGGTAAACACAGGAGCAAGGCAACCCAGCTTGCAAATCGCTTAGGTCAACATGGTGCATATTGTGGCGTAATACACGAACAAGGAACGAAGCCCTACAAGTATAATCATATGCAAGAGGAAAAGCTCCATCAAGGGAGCCCCCAAATAAACGCGGTATTTGAATATGTGCGTCACAAACCGAGTTTTGACAAGGAACTTTGTCACAAACAACTTTGTGGCAAAAACTATAATGCTTGGTAGAACCGAACAAAATTTAAAACTGAATGTTTTTTAGCATGAGAGCATCTTAGCTGGTTAATGTGTTCGGTGTTGATGACGCAATTCGGGCTTGTGGCGGGATGAATACGCCCATTGAACCAACAAGGTTCGTGGTCCTCGGCATGGCCGAGGTCCCAGCCCCCAGGCCTGAGGTGTCTGAGCAAGGAGTTCGGCATTCCGGAGTAGTGACCACATAACGCGGTCAAAATCGATTACCTGCACAGATAAAACAGTGTGGTCCAGGAAATAATAATAATATATATAATCCTTGAATAATTGCTTTACGCAAGAATAATTTATTTAAAGAGATGTGGCCTGGCGCCAAAGCCAATGTCGATGCAGGGCGTCGGCGTGACGCAGTGAAGGCGTGACAAAGCCTGAATTTGCAGGGTGGTCTGAGTTTCGGATGCGGCGTTCGCCGAACTATGTACGGAAACTGACTGAACCACCACATGACTGTTTTTAATGTGGCCGCCATTTGATAGACCTGTGTATAGATGATGGAACAAACCGGAGTAATAATACTTTAAGAAAAATAAGCCCAACAAGCAAAAATTGTTAGGATTAATAGCACCTGGTTTATTTGTTGTAGTAGTCCGAAGAAAAGCGACTCCCAAAATTGGGAATCGATCCGCACACCCATTGCCTGATGGGCAATAAAGCAACGGCATGGCGATGTTGGCAAATGTTGGCTTGCCGAGGCAAAGCCCCCGATCCAACTAACGTGACGAAGCTGGTCGGCTGGTGACGCCGAAGTCATCGGAGTATGTTGATGAAGAAATAGCCAAGTCCCCGGTCTAGACGAGGTGATGGAGCAGGCCGATGAGGAGTTGTTGCAGCTGCCATGTCAGCCGGGGTGTTGAAGTAGTTCAGTGTGACGGACATTGGCTCGAAGAGGCAACAGTGCGGCCATGCCAGCCCAGGTCGTAACTTGCGACGTGGTCAATGTTGGCTTGATGAAGAGACCGTGCAGCGATGCCGGTGTGCCTGCTCCGTGTAATCCGTGTAGCGGCGATGTTGGTGACAATCTGTCCTTCGCGATGCCGAACTATTGTTCGGCTGGCCGAGATGATGATCCGAAGAAGTTGAGCTCGGCTCATTAAAGCGACAACGTGTCTAGCGCAGGTCAGCCGCCGTGGAGTGATGTTGTCGAGCCACTTTGACACCGGCGCGATGGTGAAGATCGTATTGTAAAACACAATACCCCATACAAAAACTTCCTTCAAAAAGGTTGTCCGAAATCCCATTCATAAAGAAGATGAACTCGGGTCGGATTCGTTCTCGCGCAGAAAACAAATCCGGAAAGTGATGCACTAATCGGAAGGTTCCCGGAGTTTGGACGGTCGAATCGAGGTGAATTTTTGACAGGTGGTAGATATAGGAATTCCGCAACCGATCAATGGTTGGATCTTCCAAAGGACGTCCGAGCTAGATGCTGGACACCACGGTCCAAACTCGTCCGGATTCTCGTCCAGATTCAATAGGGCTCCGGTATATCAGAGATTGCCGGAGATTCCTCCATCGAAACTCGACGAAATTTTGCAGGTTTGTTGTAGACTTAATTCCGCATAATTCCACTGAAGCAATCGTTTAAGCGACACTCGGGGAGGCGGTGGCGGCAGATACGAGTTTGTTGTCCAGAAAAACAGCACGGTCGCCCGAGGGCAATGTTGACGTTGAGCCCCCGAGCTCCATGGATGATTCCTCCATGACCTTGATAGAGATCGGAGTTTGTGTTGATGAAGGCCCTCGTCCGAACATGACGATCGGAGGCAAGGCACAGTCTTCAGTCAAGACAAGGTGACCAATCGAGATAGTGATGAAGAGTCGAGGTTGTAGTTGATCTGCAGTCGAGCCATTGATCCTCTTGCCGATCACACAGCAGAACTCTCAATGAAAGCACCAATGTCGGTGTCAAAACCGGTAGATCTCGGGTATAGGGTCCCAAGCTGTGCGTCTTAGGATCGATGGTAACATGAACACATGATTTTACCCAGCTTCGGGCTCTCTTGATGAGATAATACCCTACATGCTGCTTGATTGACTCTAATGAGTATAGGGGTTACAAGAGTTGATCTACCCCGAGATCATATGTTGTGGTCTAAACCCTAGAGGTATGATGAGTAATGTCATAATGATGTATCGACTAGTACCAGAGGCCTAGGATAACAAGAGTCCTAGCTGAATACGCCGCCGGGGAGGAGTCCTTGTCTTGATCCCCAAGTCTTGCAGAATCTTCCTTGTGTATACTTCGGCTATCCGAACTGGCCCATGAGTATGCGGACATGGGGGTCCTCAGCCCAATCCAATTGATCGGGAGACGACGTGGTGAGTACCCCCTGGTCCAGGACACCGTCAGATGCCCAAGACACCCAAGGTAATATTCAAGGAAGACTCAAGCGCCAAAGCTTGGGGATGCCCCGAAAGGCATCCCCTCTTTCGTCTTCAAAACTATTGGTATACTTTACTCAGAGCTATATTTTTATTCGTCACATGATATGTGTTTTGCTTGGAGCATATTTTCAAATTTTACTTGTTGATTCAATAAAATCATTGGATCTGAAATCTTGAATGAAAAAGAATCCTCCTATGGCTAGTTAATTATTTGACTACTCAGGGTTCTTCACTTAAATCTTTTTGGAGTAGTTTGTCATTTACTTACGCGCTTAACATATATCCTATGAGTAAATGGTTGAATGAATTGAATATCATAAATCTTAATTTATATACATTTCATAGCTGATAACATGGGGAGTAATGACTTCACACATAATAAGTACAGGTAGTAAACTTATTGAAAGTTAGCAAACACAGAATTGGTCACTTGAACAATTCATGAAAGAATATTGAAGGAAGAGAGATTTCACATATAAATATACTATCTTGGACATCTTTTCTAATTGTGAGCACTAATTAAAATATGACATGCTAAAAATTTAATGTTGGACAAGGATGACAACTTAATGGGTTATGTTTTCCTATATCCGAAATGTTATATTGTCTTAGATCATCCAACACGTTGGGCTTGCCTTTCCCTCTCACAAATTCTTTGCACCAAGTTGAATTACTACTTGTGCTTCAAAGCATCCCTTGAACCAATTTTGCCATGAGAGTCCACCGTACCTAAGGATTGAGTAAGATCCTTCAAGTAAGTTGTCGTCGGTGCATGCAATAAAAATTGCTCTCTAAATATGTATGATCTATTAGCGCGAAGAAAATAAGCTTTATACGAACTTGTGATAGGGAAGAAATAAAAGCAATGGACTGCATAATAAAGGTCTCTGTCACAAGAGGCAATTGATACGTCTCCGTCGTATCTACTTTTCCAAACACTTTTGCCCTTGTTTTGGACTCTAACTTGTATGATTTGAATGGAACTAACCCAGATTGACGCTGTTTTCAGCAGAATTGCCATGGTGTTATTTTTGTGCACAAAATAAAGATTCTCGGAATGTCCTGAAACTCCACGGAACACCTTAGAAAAAATAAAGAAAAATCCTCGCAAAAGATGAAGACCAGGGGGCCCACACCCTGTCCACGAGGGTGCCCCCCCCCTGGGCGCGCCCCCCTACCTCGTGGGCCCCCTGGTGGCCCTCCGACGCCAACTCCAACTCCATATATTGGCCTTCGGGGAGAAAAAAATCAGAGAGAAGAAATCATCACGTTTTACGATACGGAGCTGCCGCCAAGCCCTAATCTCTCTCGGGAGGGCTGATCTGGAGTCCGTTCGGGGCTCCGGAGAGGGGAATTCGTCGTCGTCGTCATCATCAACCATCCTCCATCACCAATTTCATGATGCTCACCTCCGTGCGTGAGTAATTCCATCGTAGGCTTGCTGGAGGGTGATGGGTTGGATGAGATTTATCATGTAATCGAGTTAGTTTTGTTAGGGTTTGATCCCTAGTATCCATTATGTTTTGAGATTGATGTTGCTATGACTTTGCTATGCTTAATGCTTGTCACTAGGGCCCCAGTGCCATGATTTCAGATCTGAACCTATTATGTTTTCATGAATATATGTGAGTTCTTGATCCTATCTTGCAAGTCTATAGTCACCTACTATGTGTTATGATCCGGCAACCCCGAAGTGACAATAATTGGAACCACTCCCGGTGATGACCATAGTTTGAGGAGTTCATGTATTCACTATGTGCTAATGCTTTGTTCCGGTTCTCTATTAAAATGAGGCCTTAATATCCCTTAGTTCCCAATAGGACCCCGCTGCCATGGGAGGGTAGGACAAAAGATGCCATGCAAGTTCTTTTCCATAAGCACGTATGACTATATTCGGAATACATGCCTACATTACATTGATGAACTGGAGCTAGTTCTGTGTCACCCTATGTTATGACTGTTACATGATGAACCACATTTGGCATAATTATCCATCATTGATCCGGTGCCTACGAGTTTTCCATATACTGGTTCTCGCTTATTTACTTTTCCGTTGTTACTGTTACAATCACTACAAAACACCAAAAACATTACTTTTACTGTCTTTACTTTTGTTACCGTTACCACCACTATCGTATTACTTTGCTACTAAACACTTTGCTGCAGATATTAAGTTTCCAGGTGTGGTTGAATTGACAACTCAGCTGCTAATACTTGAGAATATTCTTTGGCTCCCCTTGTGTCGAATCAACATATTTGGGTTGAATACTCTACCCTCGAAAACTGTTGCGATCCCCTATACTTGTGGGTTATCAAGACCTTTTTCTGGCGCCATTGCCAGGGAGCATAGCTCTATCCTTTGAGTCACTTGGGATTTATATCTGCTGGACACTATGAAGAACTTGAAAGACGCTAAGACCAAGATTTTGCCCTCAACTACGAGGGGAGATAAGGAACTGCCATCTAGCTCTGCACTAGATTCTCCTTCTGTTATAAGTAAGCTTGCGACGCCTAAACCTGTTACCGCTATGAATTCTGATGTCGCATGTTATTGATGATGCCACTTCTGCCATGCATGATACTTATGATGAAACTACTTCTATGCTTGAAACTACTGTGCCACTTGGTGAATATCTTGATGAGCAAATTGCTAGGTCTAGAGAAAGAGAAATTATTGAACCTGAACACAATAATGTTAGTGACGATGAACCTATGCTTGTTAGTCCTGGGCGTTATCTTTTTGATGCTGAATCTTCTGCAACTATTTTTGCTTGCCAGGATAGACGTGAACTTAAGAGGTTACTAATTAAATGGAGTAAAGAATCTTTTGGAGGTAGAATGAAATCCGACCCTGCTTTTGCTACTTCACCTATATGTGTTCCTGATCAGGACTATTATGATTTCTCTGTTGATCCTGATATAATTACTTTGGTGGAATCTGATCCTTTCTATGGCTATGAATCTGAAACTGTTGTGGCACATCTTACTAAGTTGAATGATATAGCTGCCTTGTTTACTAATAATGAGAGATCGCGCTATCTTTATTTACTCAAAATATTTCCGTTCTCATTAAAGGGTGATGCTAAGATATGGTATAATTCTCTTGATCCTGGTTGTGTGCAAAGTCCCCAGGATATGATTTATTACTTCTCTGCTAAATATTTCCCTGCTCATAAGAAACAAGCTGCTTTGAGGGAAATATACTATTTTGTGCAAATTGAAGAAGAGAGTCTCCCACAAGCTTGGGGGAGGCTTCTCAAGTTACTTAATGCTTTGCCTGATCATCCTCTTAAGAAACCTGAAATATTTGATATCTTTTATAATGGACTAACTGATGCTTCCAGAGATTACCTGGATAGTTGTGCTGGTTCTCTTTTCAGGGAAAGAACACCGGATGACGCTGAAATTCTATTGAATAATATGTTGGCTAATGAAAATAATTGGGCACCTCTCGAGCTACCTCCTGAGCCTGTTACTGAGCCTATTCCTAAACCAACTCCGAAGAAGAGAGGCGTTCTATTTCTTAGCCCCGAAGATATGCAAGAGGCAAAGAAATCTATGAAAGAAAAAGGTATTAAAGCCAAAGATGTTAAGAATTTACCTCCTATTGAAGAAATACACGGTCTTAATTTACCGCCTGTTGAAGAAGTATATGATCTCAATTACTTATTTACTGAAGAACCTCCCGATATCCCGACACAGGTAGTAAAGGTAAATTCTCTCTACAGATATGATAAAGCTGAAGTCCCTCCTACTAAAATTGCTAGTCAGTGCCTGGATGAGTTTGATAACTTTATGTTTAAGCAAGAAGACTTTAATGCTTATTTTGGTAGACAATTAAAACAAGATGCTTATATGATTAAACGCTTGGGTGATTATATGGCTGATATTAGAGGTGAACTTAAACTTGTTAGCAAGCATGCTTCTATGGTTACCACTCAAGTAGAACAAGTACTTAAAGCTCAGAAAGAAGCGCTTGATGAAATGAATAGTAAGAAAAATGATTATGCTATTAGAGTGGCTACTAGAACCGGTAGAATGACTCAGGGACCTTTGTATCCTGAAGGCCACCCTAAGAGAATCGAGCAAGATGTACCTAGTTCTTCTAGAAAGAAGAAAAAGAAAAATGATAGGACTGTGCAAACTTCTAGTGAACCTATTGCTGAGCCACCTGAGAATCCAAATGATATTTCTATTTCTGATGCTGAAACACAATCAGGTGATGAACATGAACCTAGTGCTAATGTTAATGATAATGTTCATGATGACGCTCAACCTAGCAACGATAATGATGTAGAAGTTGAACCTGCTATTGATCTTGATAACCCACAATCAAAGAATCAACGTTATGATAAAAGAGATTTTGTTGCTAGGAAACATGGTAAAGAAAGGGAACCATGGGTTCAGAAACCCATGCCTTTTCCTCCGAAACCATCCAAGAAAAAGGATGATGAGGATTTTGAGCGCTTTGCTGAAATGATTAGACCCATCTTTTTGCGTATGCGATTAACTGATGTGCTCAAAACAAATCCCTATTCTAAGTATATGAAGGATATTATTACTAATAAAAGAAAGATACCTGAAGCTAAAATTTCCACCATGCTAGCTAATTATACTTTTAAGGGTGGAATACCAAAGAAACTTGGAGATCCCGGAGTACCTACTATACCATGGTCCATTAAGAGAAATTATGTTAAAACTGCTTTATATGATCTTGGAGCCGGTGTTAGTGTTATGCCTCTCTCTTTATATCGTAGACTTGACTTGAATAAATTGACACTGACTGAAATATCTTTGCAAATGGCTGATAAATCAATTGCTATACCTGTCGGTATTTGTGAGGATGTGCCTGTTGTGGTTGCAAACGTTACTATTTTAACGGACTTTGTTATTCTTGATATTCCTGAGGATGATAGTATGTCTATTATTCTTCGAAGACCTTTCCTTAATACTGCAGGGGCTGTTATTGATTGCAACAAAGGCAATGTCACTTTTCATGTTAATGGCAATGAACACACGGTACACTTTCCGAGGAAACAACCTCAAGTTTATAGTATCAACTCTATTGAAAAATTTCATCGATTATATTTGGAGGTTTTGAATTTCCTCTCCCTACTGTCAAGAAAAAGTATGATATACTCATTGTTGGGGATTTTCATATCCCCGTTGAGGTAACTTAGTGCTATTCGAAATTTCTCCGGTTCCGTGTTAATCGGAATGAGCTCGTTAACAAGACTTGATCAACCTTGTTAGTGGATTCATTTTGATGATCACGAGATGGACGAAACTAGAAGCACAACCTTCTGTACTGATACGTCTCCAACGTATCTATAATTTTTGATTGCTCCATGCTACTTTATCTATTGTTTTGGACTATAATGGGCTTTATTTTCCACTTTTATATTATTTTTGGGACTAGCCTATTAACCGGAGGCCCAGCCCAGAATTGCTAATTTTTTTTGCCTATTTCAGTGTTTCGAAGAAACGGAGTATCAAACGGAGTCCAAACGGAATGAAACCTTCGGAAACGTGATTTTCTCACCGAACGTGATCCAGGAGACTTGGACCCTACTCCAAGAAGTGCCAGAGGCAGTCACGAGGGTGGGGGCGCGCCCACCCCCCTGGGCGCGCCCCCTTGCCTCGTGGGCCCCCTGACGCTCCACCGACGTACTCCTTCCTCCTATATATACCTACGTACCCCCAATAGATCGGGGACGGAGCCAAAAACCTAATTCCACTGCCGCAACTTTCTGTATCCGCGAGATCCCATCTTGGGGCCTGTTTTGGAGCTCCGCCGGGGGTGGCCTATGTATGATTGAGTTATCTTTGCAAGTCTCTTCAAATTATCCGTTTGGTTTGGCCAACTAGATTGGTAGTTCTTGCAATGGGAGAAGTGCTTAGCTTTGGGTTCAATCTTGCGGTGACCTTACCCAGTGACAGAAAGGGTTGCAAGGCACGTATTGTATTGTTGCCATCGAGGATAACAAGATGGGGTATTTATCATATTGCATGAATTTATTCCTCTACATCATGTCATCTTGCTTAAGGTGTTACTCTGTTTTTAACTTGATACTCTATATACATGCTGGATAGCGGTCGATGAGTGGAGTAATAGTAGTAGATGCAGAATCGTTTCGGTCTACTTGTCACGGACGTGATGCCTATATACATGATCATTGCCTGGATAACCTCATAACTATGCTCAATTCTGTCAATTGCTCAACAGTAATTTGTTCACCCACCGTAGAATACTTATGCTCTTGAGAGAAGCCACTAGTTAAACCTATGGCCCCCGGGTCTATTCTCATCATATCAATCTCCATCACTTTATTTACTTGCTTTTGCTTTTACTTTTTACTTTGCATCTTTATACCAAAAATACCAAAAATATTATCTCTATCAGATCTCACCCTCGTAAGTGACCGTGAAGGGATTGACAACCCCTAAGCGTTGGTTGCGAGTAGCTATCGTTTTGTGCAGGTATGAGGGACTTGCGCGTGGTCTCCTACTGGATTGATACCTTGATTCTCAAAAACTGAGGGAAATACTTACGCTACTGTGCTGCATCATCCTCTCCTCTTCGGGGAAATCCAACGCAAGCTCGAGACATAGCAACAAGAATTTCTGGCGCCGTTGTCGGGGAGGCATATGCAAAAGTCAACATACCAAGTACCCATCACAATCCCTATCTCTCGCATTACATTATTTGCCATTTTCCTCTAGTTTTCCTCTCCCCCACTTCACCTTTGCCGTTTTATTCGCCCTCTCTTTCCCAATCTCCTCCTCTTTTTCCCTTTGCCTTTTGTTTGCTCGTGTGTTAGTTTGCTTGTTTGCCGCGATGGCTCAAGATGCCACCAAATTGTGTGATTTCACCAATTCCAATAATAATGATTTCCTTAGCACTCCGATTGCTCCTCTTGCCAATACCGAATCTTGTGAAATCAATATTGCTTTGTTGAATCTTGTTATGAAAGATCAATTCGCCGGCCTTCCTAGCGAAGATACTGCTACTCATCTGAATGGCTTTGTTGATTTATGTGATATGCAAAAGAAAAAGTATGTCGATAATGATGTCGTTAAATTGAATCTATTTCCTTTTTCTCTTAGAGATCGTGCTAAAGCGTGGTTTTCATCTTTGCCTAAAAATAGTATTGATTCTTGGAACAAGTGCAAAGATGCTTTTATCTCTAAGTATTTTCCTCCCGCTAAGATTATCTCTCTTAGGAACGGTATTATGAATTTTAAGCAACTTGATCATGAACATGTTGCACAAGCTTGGGAGAGAATGAAATTAATGCTACGTAATTGTCCTACTCATGGTTTGAACTTATGGATGATTATTCAAAAAAATTATGCTGGATTGAATTTTGCTTCTAGAAATCTTTTAGATTCGGCCGCGGGAGGCACTTTTATGGAAATCACTTTAGGAGATGTTACTAAACTCCTAGATAATATTATGGTTAATTATTCTCAGTGGCATACTGAAAGATCTACTAATAAAAAAGTGCATGCTATAGAAGAAATCAATGTTTTGAGTGGAAAGATGGATGAACTTATGAATTTATTTGCTAAGAGTGTTTCTTCTGATCCCAATAATATGCCTTTATCTACCTTGATTGGGAATAATAATGAATCTATGGATGTGAATTTTGTTGGTAGGAATAGTTTTGGAAACAACGCGTATAGAGGGAATTTTAATCCTAGGTTTTATCCTAGTAATCCTTCTAATAATTATGGAAATTCCTACAACAACTCTTATGGAAATTTTAATAAGATGCCCTCTGAATTTGAGAGTAGTGTTAGAGAGTTTATGAATTCACAAAAGAATTTTAATGCTTTGCTTGAAGAGAAATTACTTAAAGTTGATGATTTGGCTAGGAACGTTAATAGAATTTCTCTTGATGTTGATTATTTAAAGCTTAGATCTATTCCTCCTAAGCATGATATCAATGAGTCTCTCAAAGCTATGAGAATTTCCATTGATGAGTGCAAAGAAAGAACCGCTAGGATGCGTGCTTCCAAAGATGCCTTTATTAAAGCGTGTTCTTCTAATTCCTATGAAAATCAAGATGAAGATCTAAAAGTTATTGATGTGTCCCCTACTAAATCCTTGTTTTGCAATATGAATCTTGATGAAACTGAATATGATCTTCCTTTACCTAGAAGGCGTTCTAAGAATTCAGAGTTTTTAGATCTTAATGATGAAATTCATAAAAGTGGGACTGAAAGAAATAGAAATCTAGATGTTGCTAAACCCACTATTGGATCTCAAGGAATTTAATTATGAAAATTGCTCTTTAATTGATTGTATTTCCTTGTTCCAATCCGTGCTAAATTCTCCTCATGCTTATAGTCAAAATAAGGCTTTTACCGAACACATTGTTGATGCCTTGATGCAATCTTATGAAGAAAAGCTTGAGTTGAAAATTTCTATCCCTAGGAAACTCCATGATGAGTGGGAACCTACTATTAAAATTAAAATTAAAAATTATGAGTTTCATGCTTTGTGTGATTTGGGTGCTAGTGTCTCTACTATTCCCAAAACTTTGTGTGATTTGCTAGATTTCCGTGATTTTGATGATTGCTCTCTAAACTTGCATCTTGCGGATTCCACTATTAAAAAGCCTATGGGAAGAATTAATGATGTTCTTATTATTGCAAATAGGAATTATGTGCCCGTAGATTTTATCGTTCTTGATATAGATTGCAATCCTTCATGTCCTATTATTCTTGGTAGACCTTTCCTTAGAACAATTGGTGCAATTATTGATATGAAGGAAGGAAATATTAGATTCCAATTCCCTTTAAAGAAAGGCATGGAACAGTTTCCTAGAAAGAAAATAAAATTACCATATGAATCTATCATGAGAGCCACTTATGGATTGCCTACCAAAGATGGCAATACCTAGATCTATCCTTGCTTTTATGCCTAGCTAGGGGCGTTAAACGATAGCGCTTGTTGGGAGGCAACCCAATTTTATTTTGTGTTTTTTGTTTTTGGTTATGTTTAGGAATAAATAATCCATCTAGCCTCTGTTTAGATGTGGTTTTATGTTTTAATTAGTGTTTGTGCCAAGTAGGACCTATAGGATAACCTACGATGATAGTTGATTTGATTCTGCTGAAAAACAGAAACTTTGCGCTCACGAGAAAAAATTCAATAAATCACAGGAACGTGATTTTGTATTTATTCATTTTTCTGATGATCAACACACAAATTGTACAGGACTTCCTATTTTGGTATAAGTTTTAGAGTTCCAGAAGTTTGCGTTAGTTACAGATTACTACAGACTGTTCTGTTTTTTGACAGATTCTGTTTTGCGTGTGTTGTTTGCTTATTTTGATGAATCTATGGTTAGTAAAATAGTTTATGATCCATAGAGAAGTTGGAATACAGTAGGTTTAACACCAATATAAATAAAGAATGAGTTCATTACAGTACCTTAAAGTAGTCTTTTGTTTTCTTTCTCTAACGGAGCTCACGAGATTTCTATTGAGTTTTGTGTTGTGAAGTTTTCAAGTTTTGGGTGAATTCTTTTGATGGATTATTGAACAAGGAGTGGCAAGAGCCTAAGCTTGGGGATGCCCATGGCACACCCAAGATAATCCAAGTACACCAAAAGTCAAAGCTTGGGGATGCCCCGGAAGGCATCCCCTCTTTCGTCCACTTCCATTGGTAATTTACTTGGAGCTATATTTTTATTCACCAACATGATATGTGTTTTGCTTGGAGCGTCTTGTATTATTTGAGTATTTTCTTGTTAGTTTACCATAATCATCCTTGCTGTACACACCTTTTGAGAGAGTCATACATGATTTGGAATTTGATAGAATACTCTATGTGCTTCACTTATATCTTTTGAGCTTGATAGTTGCTCATAATGCTTCACTTATATCTTTTTGAGCGTGATAATTTTTGCTCTAGTGCTTCACTTAGATCTTTTAGAGCATGGTGGTGGATTTGTTTCAAATAAACTTGATCTCACATGCTTCACTTAGATTATTTTGAGAGTCGTTAATAGCATGGTAATTTGCTTAATGTTAATATACTTGGTGTTCAAGATATGTGAAACTTTCTTTGAGTGCGTTGAATACTAAGATAAGTTTGATGCTTGATAATTGTTTTGAGATATGGAGGTAATAATATCAAAGTCATGCTAGTTGATTAGTTGTGAATTTGAGAAATGCTTGTGTTGAAGTTGGTAAATCCCGTAGCATGCACGTATGGTTAAAGTTGTGTAACAAATTTGAAGCATGAAGTGTACTTGGCCTGTGCATCCTTATGAGTGGCGGTCGGGGACGAGCGATGGTATTTTCCTACCAATCTATCCCCCTAGGAGCATGCGCGTAGTACTTGATTTTCGATGACTTCTAAATTTTTGCAATAAGTATATGAGTTCTTTTGACTAATGTTCAGTCCATGGATTATACGCACTTTTACCTTTCCGCCATTGCTAGCCTCTTCGGTACCGTGCATTGCCCTTTCTCACATTGAGAGTTGGTGCAAACTTCACCGGTGCATCCAAACACCGTGATATGATACACTCTATCACACATAAACCTCCCTATATCTTCCTCAAAACAGCCACCATACCTACCTATTATTGCATTTCCATATCCATTCCGAGATATATTGCCATGCAACTTTCCACCGTTCCGTTCATCATTATTATGACATACATTACTTTTGTCATATTGCCATTGCATGATCATGTAGTTGACATCATATTTGTGTCAAAGCCACCATGAATTATTTTTCATACATGTCACTCTTGATTCATTGCACCATCCCGGTACACCGCCGGAGGCATTCATATAGAGTCATACCTTGTTCTAGTTTCGAGTTGTAATCATCATGTAGTAATCAATAGAAGTGTGATGATCATCATTATTAGAGCATTGCCCAAATAAAAAAAAAGAAAGGCCAAAAAAAGGAAGGCCCAAAAAAAAGAAAAGAAAAGGGCAATGCTACTATCTCTTTTTCCACACTTGTGCTTCAAAGTAGCACCATGTTCTTCATGTAGTGAGTCTCATATTTTGTGCTTCAAAGTAGCACCTCGTTCTTCATGTAGTGAGTCTCGTATATTGTGCTTCAAAGTAGCACCATGTTTTTCATATAGTGAGTCTCATAAGTTGTCTTTTTCATACTAGTGGGAATTTTTCATTATAGAACTTGGCTTGTATATTCCTACGATGGGCTTCCTCAAATGCCCTAGGTCTTCATGAGCAAGCAAGTTGGATGCACATCCACTAGTTTTCTTTTGTTGAGCATTCATAGCTCTAGTGCATCCGTTGCATGGCAATCCCTACTCCTCATGTTGACATCAATTGATGGGCATCTCCATAGCCCATTGATTATCCTCGTCAATGTGAGACTTTCTCCTTTTTTGTCTTCTCCACACAATCCCCATCATCATATTCTATTCCACCCATAGTGCTATATACATGGCTCACGATCATGTATTGCGTGAAGGTTGAAAAAGTTTGAGATTATTTAAGTATGAAACAATTGCTTGGCTTGTCATCGGGGGTATAGAAGTTGGGAACATCTTTGTGTGACGAAAATGAAGCATAGCCTAACTATATGATTTTGTAGGGATGAACTTTCTTTGGCCATGTTATTTTGAGATGACATAATTATTTTGATTAGTGTGCTTGAAGTATTATTATTTTTATGTCAATATGAACTTTTGTCTTGAATCTTTTGGATCTGAATATTTATATCACAATTAAGAAGATTTACATTGAATTTGTGCCAAAGTATCACTCCGCATCAAAAATTCTCTTTTTATCATTTACCTACTCGAGGACGAGTAGGAATTAAGCTTGGGGATGCCTGATATGTCTCCAGTGTATCTATAATTTTTGATTGCTCCATGCTACTTTATCTATTGTTTTGGACTATAATGGGCTTTATTTTCCACTTTTATATTATTTTTGGGACTAACCTATTAACCGGAAGCCCAGCCCAGAATTGCTGTTTTTTTGCCTATTTTAGTGTTTCGAAGAAACGGAATATCAAACGGAGTCCAAACGGCACGAAACCTTCGGAAACATGATTTTCTCACCGAACATGATCCAGGAGACTTGGACCCTACTCCAAGAAGTGCCAGAGGCGGTCACGAGGGTGGGGGGCATGCCCTCACCCCTAGGCGCGCCCCCTGCCTCGTGGGCCCCCTGACGCTCCACCGACGTACTCCTTCCTCCTATATATACATACGTACCCCCAACAGATCGAGGACGGAGCCAAAAACCTAATTCCACTGCCGCAACTTTCTGTATCCGCGAGATCCCATCTTGGGGCCTGTTTTGGAGCTCCGCCGGGGTTGGCATCTACCATGGAGGGCTTCTACATCATCACCATAGCCCCTCCGATGAAGTGTGAGTAGTTTACTTCAGACCTTCGGGTCCATAGTTAGTAGCTAGATAGCTTCTTCTCTCTTTTTGGATCTCAATACAATGTTCTCCCCCTCTCTCGTGGAGATCTATTCGATGTAATCTTCTTTTTGCGGTGTGTTTGTTGAGACCGATGAATTGTGGGTTTATGATCCAGCTTATCTATGGAAAATATTTGATTCTTCTCTGAATTCTTTTATGTACGATTGAGTTATCTTTGCAAGTCTCTTCGAATTATCCGTTTGGTTTGGCCAACTAGATTGGTAGTTCTTCCAATGGGAGAAGTGCTTAGCTTTGGGTTCAATCTTGCGGTGACCTTACCCAGTGACAGAAAGGGTTGCAAGGCATGTATTGTATTGTTGCCATCGAGGATAACAAGATGGGGTATTTATCATATTGCATGAATTTATTCCTCTACATCATGTCATCTTGCTTAAGGCGTTACTCTGTTTTTTAACTTAATACTCTAGATGCATGCTGGATAGCGGTCGATGAGTGGAGTAATAGTAGTAGATGCAGAATCGTTTCGGTCTATTTGTCACAGACGTGATGCCTATATACATGATCATTGCCTGGATAACCTCATAACTATGCTCAACTCTGTCAATTGCTCAACAGTAATTTGTTCACCCACCGTAGAATACTTATGCTCTTGAGAGAAGCCACTAGTGAAACCTATGCCCCACAGGTCTATTCTCATCATATCAATCTCCATCACTTTATTTACTTGCTTTTGCTTTTACTTTTTTACTTTGCATCTTTATACCAAAAATACCAAAAATATTATCTCTATCAGATCTCACCCTCGTAAGTGACCATAAAGGGATTGACAACCCCTAAGCGTTGGCTGCGAGTAGCTATCGTTTTGTGCAGGTATGAGGGACTTGCGCGTGGTCTCCTACTAGATTGATACCTTGGTTCTCAAAAACTGAGGGAAATACTTACGCTACTGTGCTGCATCATCCTCTCCTCTTTGGGGAAATCCAACGCAAGCTCGAGACGTAGCAACAAGAATTTCTGGCGCCGTTGCAGGGGAGGCATACGCAAAAGTCAACATACCAAGTACCCATCACAATCCCTATCTCTCGCATTACATTATTTGCCATTTGCCTCTCGTTTTCCTCTCCCCCACTTCACCTTTGCCATTTTATTCGCCCTCTCTTTCCCAATCTCCTCCCCTTTTTCCCTTTGCCTTTTGTTTGCTTGTGTGTTAGTTTGCTTGTTCGTCACGATCGCTCAAGATGCCACCAAATTGTGTGATTTCACCAATACCAATAATAATGATTTCCTTAGCACTCCGATTGCTCCTCTTGCCAATACCGAATCTTGTGAAATCAATACTGCTTTGTTGAATCTTGTTATGAAAGATCAATTCGCCGGCCTTCCTAGCGAAGATGCCGCTACTCATCTGAATGGCTTCGTTGATTATGTGATATGCAAAAGAAAAAGGATGTCGAAAATGATGTCATTAAATTGAAGCTATTTCCTTTTTCGCTTAGAGATCGTGCTAAAGCGTGGTTTTCATCTTTGCCTAAAAATAGTATTGATTCTTGGAACAAGTGCAAAGATGCTTTTATCTCTAAGTATTTTCCTCCCGCTAAGATTATCTCTCTTAGGAACGGTATTATGAATTTTAAGCAACTTGATCATGAACATGTTGCACAAGCTTGGGAGAGAATGGAATTAATGCTACGTAATTGTCCTACTCATGGTTTGAACTTATGGATGATTATTCAAAAAAATTATGCTGGATTGAATTTTGCTTCTAGAAATCTTTTAGATTCGGCCGCGGGAGGCACTTTTATGGAAATCACTTTAGGAGATGCTACTAAGCTCCTGGATAATATTATGGTTAATTATTCTCAATGGCATACTAAAAGATATACTAATAAAAAAGTGCATGCTATAGAAGAAATCAATGTTTTGAGTGGAAAGATGGATGAACTTATGAATTTATTTGCTAAGAGTGTTTCTTCTGATCCCAATAATATGCCTTTATCTACCTTGATTGAGAATAATAATGAATCTATGGATGTGAATTTTGTTGGTAGGAATAGTTTTGGAAACAACACGTATAGAGGGAATTTTAATCCTAGGCCTTATCCTAGTAATCCTTCTAATAATTATGGAAATTCCTACAACAACTCTTATGGAAATTTTAATAAGATGCCCTCTGAACTTGAGAGTAGTGTTAGAGAGTTTATGAATTCACAAAAGAATTTTAATGATTTGCTTCAAGAGAAATTACTTAAAGTTGATGATTTGGCTAGGAACGTTGATAGAATTTCTCTTGATGTTGATTCTTTAAAGCTTAGATCTATTCCTCCTAAGCATGATATCATTTTATTCCATGGTTTATATCGAAGTAACTCTGTTAGTATGGGTGGAATTGTTGCTAGGCGGTTAAGTCTGAACCGTACTAAAGGCCCCATCTTTGGAGGTATGTATGCCTCACGCCTAGCTGAACATTTTGAAATACCTATTAGGCATGAGGAGGAAGAGGAAACATCGCTGCCTCGTGCTTATTTAGATTATAGGAGTATGCGAGCGCATGATTTTCTTGTTAAGAGTCGTGAAGGGGAACTCAAATATAAATTGTACTTTAATAAACATCACCCTGAGATTATTACTTTGCCTGCTCCTTCTTTGTTTAACTTATCTACAGGTCCTCACATCGTTCCATGGGCAGTCATTCAAGCCTAACGAAATCCTGCACCCGCCCCGGAACCGGAACCACAAGATGAGCCTCCACGACTATCTGTTTATTCTTGGGATCCAGAGGAGGCTGCCAGCCAGTGGCAGCCGGAGCCTTCTTCATCATAGTATGACCCCAGCTTCACTTATGGGTATCCGCCAGGCCATTCCTGGCAATAGACCAACTTAGGCCAAAAGCCTAAGCTTGGGGGAGTACGTATTTCCCACCGACATTACATTCATGTTCACACACACTCATTACTAGATGTCGGTGTTCATACTCTTTCACTGTAATATCCATGCTAGTTTATTTTCTTTTTCCTGCTTTCTTCTTGTGTGTTTAATAAACCTTAAGAAAAACAAAAAAAATAGTAGTAGTTTATTTCTTTGCTGTAGTAATTAAAACGGAAAACCCAAAAATATTTCCCGTTCTTCTTTTGTTTGTTGGGAGCTTTCCCGTGTAAATAGTTTTTATTTATTTTTCTTTTCTTTGGGGGTCGAGAAGACCATGTTGAAAATGCTTAGTGGCTCATATATGCATGAATGATTATTTAACCTAGAGCCCATATTACTTGTCTTCTCTCTTGAGTTGAATGCTTGTAGATTCCAGCTTAGTCCAATGCACGTGCACTCTTATTATTATACACATTGTTCGGTCGTGCAAGTGAAAGGAAATAATGATGATATATGATGGACTTATTGGGATGAGAAAAGCTGGTATGAACTCGACCTCTCTTGTTTTTGTAAATATGATGATTCATCGTTCTTGATTCCGCTATTATGAAGTAAACATATTTGCAATGACATTTAGAGATTATAGTTGCTTGTGCCATGCTTGACTAGCTATGAGTTATAATGGTTTACCTTGCATGCCAACATGCTATTAGAATGATTATGATGTGGTATGATGGGATGGTATCCTCCTTTAAATGAATTGAGTGACTAGACTTGGCACATGTTCACGCATGTAGCTGAATCAAATCAACATAGCCTTCATGGTATTTATGTTCATGGTGGATTATATCCTACTCATGCTTGTACTCGGTGTGAATTAATTTTAATGCATGTTTACGACTGTTGTCGCTCTCTCAGTTGGTCGCTTCCCAGTCTTTTGCTAGCCTTCACCTATACTAAGCGGGAATACTGCTTGTGCATCCAAACTCCTTAAACCCCAAAGTTGTTCCATATGAGTCCACTATACCTTCCTATATGCGATATTTACCTGCCGTTCCAAGTAAATTTGTATGTGCCAAACTCCAAACCTTCAAATGAAATTCTGTTTTGTATACTCGAGCAGCTCATGTTTCAACTAGGGCTGCCCTTATCTTCCATGTTAGGCGGTTATTCTCAAGAGGAGTGGACTCCGCTCCTCATTCACGAGAAAAATGGCTGGTCACCAGGATGCCCAATCCCATGCTTTATGCAAACTAAATCAAAATAATTACAAACAAAACTCCCCTTGGGACCCGTTGAATGTTGGAGGCACTCGTTGTTTCGAGCGATCCATGGATTGATGCTTGTGGAAGAAGGGGAGTATAAACTTTACCATTCTGTTTGGGAACCGCCTATAATTTGTTTAGCATGGAAGGTATCGTCATCTCATAGTTGTTGCGTTGACAGCAAAAGTATGCCACTCAAAATGTTATTCAATCTCTATTTTAAAACCGAGCTCCGGCACCTCTACAAATCCATGCTTCCCTCTGCGAAGGGCCTATCTATTTACTTTTATGTTGAGTCATCATCCTTCTTATTAAAAGCACCCGCTGGAGAGCACACTGTCGTTTGTATTCATTATTATTGGTTCATATTGGGTATGACTTGACTGGATCTCTTTTACCATGAATTACAATGTTTAGTCAGTCCTTGATCTTTGAAGGTGCTCTGCATTTATGTTTTGTGGTCTCAGAAAGGGCTAGCGAGATACCATTTTGTTATATCATGTTATAATTATTTTGAGAAAGTGTTGTCATCCGAGTTTTGCTATTATGGCTCGCTAGCTGATTATGCCATTGATATGAGTAATTGTGAGACCTTTGTGTTATTGTGAGAATGGGTAGTTCATAATACTTGCTGAAACCTGAATGCTGGCTTTTCATGTTTACAACAAGAGCAAACAGAGTTTGTATAAGTTTTTCCTTTTCTCTTTCAGTCTGTCAACTGAATTGCTTGAGGACAAGCAAGGGTTTAAGCTTGGGGGAGTAGATACATCTCCGTCATATCTACTTTTCCAAACACGTTTGCCCTTGTTTTGGACTCTAACTTGTATGATTTGAATGGAACTAACCCGGACTGACGCTGTTTTCAGCAGAATTGCCATGGTGTTGTTTTTGTGCAGAAAATAAAGATTCTCGGAATGTCCTGAAACTTCACGGAACACCTTAGAAAAAATAAAGAAAAATCCTTGAAAAAGATGAAGACCAGGGAGCCCACACCCTGTCCACGAGGGTGGGGGCGCCCCCCCCCCCCCCCCCCCCTGGGCGCGCCCCCCTACCTCGTGGGCCCCCTGGTGGCCCTCCGACACCAACTCCAACTCCATATATTGGCCTTCGGGGAGAAAAAAATCAAAGAGAAGAAATCATCGCGTTTTATGATACGGAGCCACCACCAAGCCCTAATCTCTCTCGGGAGGGCTGATCTGGAGTCCGTTCAGGGCTCCGAAGAGGGGAATTCGTCGTCGTCATCATCATCAACCATCCTCCATCACCAATTTCATGGTGCTCACCGCCGTGCATGAGTAATTCCATCGTAGGCTTGCTGGACGGTGATGGGTTGGATGAGATTTATCATGTAATCGAGTTAGTTTTGTTAGGGTTTGATCCCTAGTATCCGTTATGTTCTGAGATTGATGTTGCTATGACTTTGCTATGCTTAATGCTGTCACTAGGGCCCGAGTGCCATGATTTCAGATCTGAACCTATTATGTTTTCATGAATATATGTGAGTTCTTGATCCTATCTTGCAAGTCTATAGTCACCTACTATGTGTTATGATCCGGCAACCCCGAAGTGACAATAATCAGAACCACTCCCGGTGATGGCCATAGTTTGAGGAGTTCATGTATTCACTATGTGCTAATGCTTTGTTTCGGTTCTCTATTAAAATGAGGCCTTAATATCCCTTAGTTTCCAATAGGACCCCGCTGCCACGGGAGGGTAGGACAAAATATGTCATGCAAGTTCTTTTCCATAAGCACGTATGACTATATTCAGAATACATGCCTACATTACATTGATGAACTGGAGCTAGTTCTGTGTCACCCTATGTTATGACTGTTACATGATGAACCACATCCGGCATAATTATCCATCATTGATCTGGTGCCTATGAGTTTTCCATATAATGGTTCTCGCTTATTTACTTTTTCGTTGTTACTGTTACAATCACTACAAAACACCAAAAACATTACTTTTACTGTCTTTACTTTTGTTACCGTTACCACCACTATCATATTACTTTGCTACTAAACACTCTGCTGCAGATATTAAGTTTCCAGGTGTGGTTGAATTGACAACTCAGCTGCTAATACTTGAGAATATTCTTTGGCTCCCCTTGTGTCGAATCAACAAATTTGGGTTGAATACTCTACCCTCGAAAACTGTTGTGATCCCCTATACTTGTGGGTTATCAGTAATATAAAGTGATGTTCTTTTGCATTAAGATTTTGTGCATCCAACATTAAAATTGCATGACAACCTCTGCTTCCCTCTGCGAAGGGCCAATCTTTTACTTTTATCCTCTACCCTTATACAAGAGTTATGGTGATCATCACCTTTCCTTTTTACACTTTTTCCTTTGGCAAGCACTTTGTGTTGGAACGATCCGGATATATATATATCCACTTGGATGTAGGTTTTCATAAAGTATTATTGTTGACATTACCCTTGAGGTAAAAGGTTGGGAGGCAAAACTATAAGCCCCTATCTTTATCTGTGTCCGATTAAAACTTTGAACCCATAAATATCACATGAGTGTTAGCAATTGTGAAAGACCATATGATAGTTGAGTATGTGGGATTTGCTAAATCAAAGCTCTTACATAGACCCTTCCTGAAAATAAAATGAATTGCAATTGTTTGATGACTAAGAGCACGGTTTGTTAGCTTTCAAGAAAGTTTATGATCTATACTTTAACATGTGAATAGCTTGTTACTTGATCATGAGAAGTTTTATGAGTTGAGCTACTGTTATGATATATAATGATGCTAGAAAAAGTGATTGAAACTATATTGATCAAACGTATGCACTTGCTAGCATTCACACTTCATAAATTATTTCTTTTATCATTTACCTACTCGAGGACGAGCAGGAATTAAGCTTGGGGATGCTGATACGTCTCCAATGTATCTATAATTTATGAAGTATTCATGCCATGTTTACACTAGTTTTATATGATTTTGGTATGATTTGATTAGAACTAACCCGGACTGACGGTGTTTTAAGCAGAACTACCGTGGTGTTGTTTTTGTGTAGAAATAAAAGTTCTCGGAATGCGCTGAAAATCAATAGAGAATTTTTCCAGAAAATATGAAAAATACTGGAACAAAAATCTACCGGAGGGGAGTACTATGGGCCCCACGAGGGTGGGGGGCACGCCCACCCCCTGGGCGCGCCCCTGTGCCTCGTGGACTGTCCATGGGGTCCCTAACTTGTTCTCGACGCCAACCTCTCCTATAAATCAGAAACCTCCAAAAATTAACCTAGATCAGAAGTTCCGCCGCCGCAAGCCTCTGTAGCCACGAGAAATCAATCTAGACCCTCTCTGGCACCCTGTCGGAGGGGGCCATCATCACAGGAGGCCATGGGGAAGGATCTCGGAGGGGCCATCATCGCCATGAAGGCCAAGGACCAGAGGGGGAACCTCTCCCCATCCAGGGGGGAGGCCATAGAGGCGGAATCACAAGGGGGAGGACCTCTCCTCCTCTCTCTCGGTGGCGCCGGAGTGCCATCCGGAGGGGAATCATCGCCGCGGTGATCGTCTTCATCAACATCGCCATCATCATCACCATCCTCATCTCTTTTACATGGTCCACTCTCCCGTACGCCGCTGTAATCCCTACTTGAACATGGTGCTTTATGCCACATATTATGATCCAATGATGTGTTGCCATCCTATGACATTTTGAGTAGATATCTATTGTCTTTGGTTTGATTGATGATCTAGATTGGTACGAGTTGTATGTTTTATTTTGGTGATGTCGTATTGTGCCCTTCGTGTCGTGCAAGCACGAGGGATTCCCGCTGTAGGGTGTTGCAATACGTTCATGATTCGCTTATAGTGGGTTGCTTAAGTGACAGAAGCATAAACCTGAGTAAGGGAGTTGTGGCGTATGGGATAAAGGGGACTTGATGCTTTAATGCTATGGTTGGGTTTTACCTTAATGATATTTAGTAGTTGCAGATGCTTGCTAGAGTTCCAATCATAAGTCCATATGATCCAAGAAGAGAAAGTATGTTAGCTTATGCCTCTCCCTCATATGAAATTGCAATGACGACTACCGGTTTTGTTAACAATTGCCTAGGATAATTCCGCACACCGATCCATCATTATTCCACACTCGCTATTTATAATATTTAGTAATATATTCTAATTTATGATAACATCACCTACTTTTATATTTTAGCTCTCCGATATCATGCAAAGTTATCCTCTTCATACCCACAACGTAGTTTTATTTCTCGTATCTAGTTGGAAGCAAACGTTCGGTGTATGTAGAGTCGTATCAGTGGCAGATAGGACTTGAGAGAATATTAATCTTACCTTTAGCTCCTTGTGGGTTTGACACTCCATACTTATCACTTCCACCTTTGGAAATTGCTACGATGATTCCCTGCACTTGGGGATTATCACAAGCCTACGAACTATGAAGAAGCTATGATGAGCCTAGATTCCGACAAATGGCTTGAGGCCATGAAATCTGAGATAGATCCATGTATGAGAACAAAGTATGGACTTTGGTGGACTTGCCCGATGATTAGCAAGCCATTGAGAATAAATGGATCTTCAAGAGGAAGGCGGACGCTGATGGTAACATCAGTGTCTACAAAGCTCAACTTGTCGCCAATGGTTTTTGACAAGTTCAAGGAGTTGACTACTATGAGACTTTCTCACCCGTAGCGATGCTTAAGTCTCTCCGAATCATGTTAGCAATTGCCCATATTTTATGATTATGAAATCTGGCAAATGGACGTCAAAACTGCATTCCTTAACGGGTTTCTTAAAGAAGAGTTGTATATGATGTAACCAGAAGATTTTGTCGATCCTATAGGTGCTAACAAAGTGTGCAATCTCCAGTAGTCCATCTATGGACTGGTGCAAGCATCTCGGAGTTGGAATATACGCTTTGATGAAGTGATCAAAGCATATGGTTTTATACAGACTTAGGTGAAGCCTGTATTTACAAGAAAGTGAGTGGGAGCTCTGTAGCATTTCTGATATTATATGTGGATGACATATTATTGATTGGAAATGATATAAAATTTCTGGATAGCATAAAAGGATACTTGAATAAGAATTTTTCAATGAAAGACCTCGGTGAAGCTACTTACATATTGGGCATCAAGATCTATAGGGATAGATCAAGACGCTTAATAGGACTTTCACAAAGCACATACCTTGACAAAGTTTTGAAGAAGTTCAAAATGGATTAGTCAAAGAAAGGGTCCTTGCCTAGGTTGCAAGGTGTGAAGTTGAGTAAGACTCAAAGCCCTACCACAGCAGAAGATAGAGAGAGAATGAAAGTCATTCCCTATGCCTCAGCCATAGGTTCTATAAAGTATGCCATGTTGTGCCAGACTTGTTGTGTGCCTTGCCATGAGTCTGGCAAGGGGATACAATAGTGATCCAGGAGTGGATCACTAGACAACGGTCAAAATTATCCTTAAGTACCTATGAGGACTAAGGAAATATTTCTTGGTTATGGAGGTGATAAATAGTTCGTCATAAAGGGTTACATCGATGCAAGCTTTAACACCGATCCAGATGACTCTGAGTCTCAATCTGGATACGTATTGAAAGTGTGAGCAATTAGCTAGAGTAGCTCCATGCAGAGCATTGTAGACATAGAATTTTGCAAAATACATACGGATTTGAATGTGGCAGACCCGTTGACTAAACTTCTCTCACAAGCAAAACATGATCACACCTTAGAACTCTTCGGGTGTTAATCACATGGTGATGTGAACTAGATTATTGACTCTAGTGAACTATTTCGGTGTTAATCACATGGCGATGTGAACTAAATTATTGACTCTAGTGCAAGTGGGAGACTGATGGAAATATGCCCTAGAGGCAATAATAAAATGGTTATTATTATATTTCCTTTATCATGATAAAGGTTTATTATTCAGGCTAGAATTGTATTGACCGGAAACTTAAATACATGTGTGGATACATAAACAAATACCATGTCCCTAGTGAGCCTCTACTAGACTAGCTCGTTGGTCAAAAGATGGTTCTAACCATAGACATGTGTTGTCACTTGATAACGGGGTCACATCATTAGGAGAATGATGTGATGGACAAGACCCATCTGTTAGCTTAGCATATGATCGTTCAGTTTATTGCTACTCCTTTGTTAATGTCTAATACATATTCCTTCGACCATGAGATCATGCAACTCCCGGATACCATAGGATACCTTGTGTTCTACCAAACGTCACAATGTAACTAGGTGATCATAAAGATGCTCTACAGGTATCTCTGAAGGTGTTTATTGAGTTGGTGTGAATCGAGATTGGGATTTGTCACTCTGTATGATGGAGAGGTATCTCTAGGCCCTCTCAGTAATACAGCACCTCAAGAAGCTTCCAAGCAAACTAAGTAAGGAGTTAGTTACAAGATGATGTATTACGAAACGAGTAAAGAGACTTACCGGTAACGAGATTGAACTAGGTATGAAGATACCGGCGATCGAATCTCGGGCAAGTAACATACCGGTGGACAAAGGGAACTACGTATGTTGTCATAAAGGTTCGACTGATAAAGATCTTCGTAGAATATGTAGACACTACTATGGGCATCCAGGTCCCGCTATTGGTTATTGAGTAGAGAAGTGTCTCAGCCATGTCTGCATCATTTTTGAACCCGTAGGATCCGCATGCTTCACATACATTGATGATATAATATTATATGAGTTATGTATGTTGGTAACCGAATGTTGTTCGGAGTCCTGGATGAGATCACAGACATGACGAGAAGCTCCGGAATGGTCCAAAGGTAAAGATTGATATCTGGCATAATACTATTTGGTCTTCGGAAGGGTTCCGGACTTCACCGGAAAGGGATTCAGATGTTTCCCGAAATGTTCTGGTGCGAGAACACTTTATTTAGGCCAAGGGTAAAGCCCATGGGGCTTTAGGAAGGTGCAAAAGGAAGTTTTGTGAAGCCCAAGGGCAAGACGCCAGGGACCCTGGCGTCTGGGGCCAGACGCCGAGGACCCTGGCGTCTGGTCCTGGAGTCCGAGAATGACTCTTGCCTTGTGGGCTAAACCGACTTTGAGGAGTCTCTTTATCTAGGAAACGACCCCAGGGCTAAACATATAAATAGAGGGCAGGGCTAGCACCCGAAACACATCAAGATTCACCAAGCCATGTGCCGACAACCCCGCCCCCTCTAGTTTATCCTCTGTCATAGTTTCCATTGTGCATGGCGTAGCCCTGCGGAGATTGTTCTTCACCACCAATGTCACCACACTGTCGTGCTGCCGGAACTCATCTACTACTTTGCCCCTCTTGTTGGATGAAGAATGCGAGGACATCATCAAGCTAAACATGTGTTGAACGCGGAGGTGTTGTACGTTCGGTACTTGATCGGGGCAGATCATGAAGGTGTACGACTACATCAACCGCGTTGATAAACGCTTCCGCTTAGCGATCTACAAGGGTATGAAGATGATCTTCCCCTCTCGTAGTTATGCATCTCCATGTATAGATCTTGCATGTGCGTAGAAAGTTTTTGTTTTTCCATGCAACGTTCCCCAACAAGTGGTCTTTGTGGTGGTGGACAGACTTTCTAAATTTGCCCACTTAATCCCACTAGCACATCCCTACACAGTACTCATAGTTGAAAGTGCACTCATTGCTAATGTGCTCAAATTACATGGCCCTCCCTTGGCTATAGTATATGACCGTGATAGAATCTTCACAAGTCAGCTCAGGTAGGCCATATTCAAGGCCATGGGCAGTGAATTGACATACAACACATCCTACCATCCGGTGTCAGACGGCCAAATTGAATGTGTGAATCAATGCAAATTACCTTTGTTGCATGGCATCTACTAAGCCTAAGAAGTGGAAAACTCACCAAGCGATGGCGGAGTACTGGTATAACATCTCCTTCCGCTCCTCTTTGCAAAAAAACTCCATTTGAGGTCATGTATGGTTATCCACCCCCAAGCAATAGTGAGAATATACTACCTGCCGATATTTGTGAAGAAGCAGTGGAATTTCTACAAGACAGAGACAAAATATGGCAACAACTTAAGGCCAATAAGCAGTAGCACAAGCTCATATGAATAAATATGCAGATTGCAAACATAATGAAAGAACCTTTGAAGTGGGCAACATGGTCTATCTGAAAATGCAGCCATATCGATTGAATGCGTTTGGACTTCGCACTCACATCAAGTTGTAGAGCAAATTTTATGGCCCCTTCTGTGTTCTTTCAAAAGTGGGCAAGGTGGCTTAAAAATTACTGCTCCCTGACCAAGCTTAGATCCATCATGTTTTCCATGTAAGACAGCTGAAGAAACGCATCGGGAATTGGGCAGTCCCTTGCAGTGATCTTCCTCTAGTGGGTGATGATGGCATAATCAAGATTGAACTAGTTCTTATTTCGGAGACTAGGCAGATACCTCGCAACAACATGCATGTCGTCCAATGGCTTGTTTAGTGGGCGACTTTGCCGCCTGATGACGCCTCCTGGGAGGACGCAGATTTCATCAAGATGACATTTCCTGCATTCTTCAAGTCGACAATCAAATCCTGGTTCAGTAGAGCACCTACTCCTTGAGGACAATTTTGGTTTCAGAGGGGGATTTTGCCAGGTCGGCTTATATTCAGAAGAATAGATGTCAAGATTTAGTTAACGAATGATCAAGATTAAATGCCTCCTAAAGATCTGACGGCTTGCACTGCTCGTCATCTCGCTGAAGCGTTTAATGTTACTGTAACTTTTCAGTCTTACTGTTTCGTTCGCCTTGTTGCCATTGCAGCTATAAAGCCCGCTCCTCTTTATGTTTTAGCTTTATCAAACTATTCTTTAAGAGCAAATCTCCAAGACATATAATTCCTATTAAAGGGAATATACTCCGCATATTATCACATACTTTCCCCAATTCCACATTCTTTCATGAACCCTAGCTCTCTGATATGATCCTAACAAGAGCAGGGCATGACACTAGGGCCTTTCCGCCGCTGTACCTCTATCTGGCATCCACCTAGACGAGCTAGCGCGTTCGCAGCCCCGTTCTCCTCCGGCCGTCCATTCATGCAGCAACTTGGGTGGAACAGGAGGCCCCATCAGCGTCGGCCAGACCTACATCGCCGCTCATAGGCGCGAAGCCTGGCAGGTAGCTGCGGGACCACATCCCTTCCCACCCAGCTTGGCTGGAACCGGAGCCCCCATCGGCACCGGCCAGACCTATGTCGTCGCTTAGAGGCGCGGAGCCTTGCAAGCGGCTACGGGACCGCATCCCATCCCTCCCAGGCTCAGCTGGCCACAGCTCGCATGCACGTGTCGGACCTAGTCGTGCAGTAGCTTGACCAGAACTGATGCCGGTCGAACCTGCGGGGCGACCACACAATAGGGCGGTGAGTCGGGCTTGTGGAGGAGCTTGGAGGAGGGGTCAAGGGAGCGAGAGGAAGGACACCGTCAACCATAGTGTCAGTGCCATGGATTTGATGCTCCCTTGGAGAGGAAGAAGGTGGGACAGAGATGCTTGGAGGGGGAAGAGGGACTGCAATCTTCGGCTCTACCTCGGGTCATCACTTTCATCCTCAACAAAGTCGTCTGCCTGCTGATATGTCTCCAATGTATCTATATTTTTTTATTGTTCCATGCTATTATATTATCAATCTTGGATGTTTTATATACATTTACAAGCAACTTTATATCATTTTTGGGGACTAACCTATTAACTTAGTGCCTAGTGCCAGTTGTTGTTTTTTGCTTGTTTTGGACTTTGCAAAATATTAGTACCAAACGATGTCCAAATGCCACAAAAAATTTGGAGATTTTTTTCTAGTGATAAGAGACCCTGGAAGCTTCGAGGAGGAACAAGAAGACAAAGGAGTGGCCCACTAAGTACCAGGGCACGCCATGGGCCTGGGGCATGCACTGGTAGGTAGTGGGGCCCACATGCCTCTGTTTGACCTACCCCCACCTCTATAAATACCCTAAAATCATAAAACCTACCAGGAAGTCCATGAAATACTTTTTCCACCACCGCAAGTTCCAGAACCATGGATCCTATCTAGAGACCTTTTTCGGCACTCTACCGGAGGGGGAAACGATCACAGAGGGGTTCTTAATCATCCTTGCTGCCCCTCCGATGATGCGTGAGTAGTTTACCACGGACCTATGGGTCCATAATTAGTAGCTAGATCGCTTGTTCTATCTTTTTGATCTTCAATACAATGTTCACCTTGGTGTTGTTGGAGATCTATTTGATGTAATGCCTTTTTGTGGTGTGACTGTTGGGATCCGGTGAATTGTCAGTTTATGATCAGATCTATCCATGAATTTTATTTGGGTTTTCTCTGAACTCTTTTATGTGTGATTATTATAGCCTCATATTTCTTCTCCGATTTATTTGTTTGGTTTGGCCAACTAGATTGCATTATCTTGCCATGGGAAGGGGTGTTTTGTGATGGGTTCGATCTTATGGTGCTCAATCTCAGTGATAGAAAGAGACATGACACACATGTATCCTTGCTATTAAGGGTAACAAGATGGGATTTATTTCATACGTGAGTTTATCTTGTGTGCATCATATCATCTTGCTTAAGGCGTTACTCGGTTCTTTCATGAACTTAATACAGTAGATGCATGTTGGATAGCGGTTGATGTGTCGAGTAATAGTAGTAGATGCAGAATCATTTTAGTCTACTTGTCTTGGAAGTGATGCATATATACATGATCATTTCCTTGAATATCGTCATAATTATTTGATTTTCTGTCAATTGCCCAACAGTAATTTGTTTACCCACCATATGCTATTTTCTCGAGAGAAGCCTCTAGTGAAAACTATGGCCCCGGGTCTATTTTCTATCATATATTAAAATAAAAAATACATTTCTGCAATTTTTATTATTTTGTATTTTTGTTAGTTCTATCTATCAAATCCTATACAATTTAATGTTGCTCATAGCGTTGAGGGATTGACAACCCCCTCTACACATTGGGTTGCAAGTATTTGTTGTTTGGGTGCAGGTTTGTTTACATAGTGTTGCTTCGTTCTCCTACTAGATTGATAATATTGGTTTCATAACTGAGGGAAATATTAATCTCTACTGTACTGCATCATCCTCTCCTCTTCAATAAAATCCCAATGCAGCTCACAAGTAGCATCTGCAGCTCGTGGATTCTGCATCACCTATACAAGACACGGGTAAATCTCCTTTTCTTCTTGTTTTTCTCCCATCTGATGCAAATTGAATTGCGAGAAAGTTGAGAGCAAATCCATTATGTTTAATAAAAATTCTTTCCATGCTATTTTCAATCTTGTGCTCGCAATGCGAACGACAAAACTCGAGGCTTGGACGAATTGATCTATTGTCTGCTCGCTATGTGCCTCTAGGTTTGACATTTGTACAGATGGTTATGACTGCACTTTTTTCAATAGAATTACAATTGATTGTTGGGATCCCTATCACCACACTTAAATTGAAGGATAACTGAGAGGTCAACTGATCTTTATGCTTGCGGATATTGTGCATCGATAATTCTGTGAATGAGTATATTTGATTAGGGAGATGGAATAGCATTCAGTAAACGGTACATACAAGTTCAAATAAAAATCAGTTTCAACTTAGAAGTCTAACACACATGAGATAAAACTCTTGAGAACAAAATAGATTGGGTTGGCTTTGGTTGATTGAGAATTGATTTTGTCCTGTCATCAAATTAGAGTTAGAGGTCCCAATGCTCCCTTCTAGTGAGGGATTCGGTGCAGAATGCTGTTGCCGGTGTAAATATGTATAAATGTGATTTCTTGGATGACATTGTGAAGAAAATTAGAGTAGTACAGTTTCATTGAAGTTCTGAAATTATACATGAAATGAAAGTGTGGGCTGTTTATACCACTGGAATATTGCATGCCTCTTGGATCTGCGGTGGCATTGGGATGGTATGACCACTTGATTGCAACATTGAAGCATTTACGATAGATGTTGGATTCGGTTGGTGGAGGAATTCTTGATTTTCTCCTGTCATCGAACCAGAGTTAGAGGCCCCAATGGTCCCTTGCAGCGAGGTGTACATGTTATTTGTCAGATGCCCCTATGGAGAAAGCAAAGTTCAGTAACACTGAAGTCTAAAAAATAGGAAACTTGAAAGTGTGTACTGCTTCTACCATTGCTGCATTGTATGGTTGGAATCCAGCCAATAGTTGTTGGGTCTATGGTGGCATAGGGATGGCATTACCAATTGATAGCTGCATTGAAGCACTTAGCATAGCATTGTAGTGTAATTGTTATGCAGCCATTTGATTCGTGAAAAAATCCATAGGACCATGTAGAAAATGATAGAGAAAGGTCAGTACAGCTGAGGTTTTATAAGAAACAAGCGACATAGTATTATTAACATTGGTGGGTCATGAGGTTGTAGTTGTATAATATCATTTGTGTTCTTTTACTTCTTTGAAGTTGCTTTCTTCAAAGGACCATGTCAAAAATGATAGAGAAATGTCAGCACGTTGAATGTTTTATACGAATCGAGTGACAAAATATTATACCGTCGAGCGGACACGAGGCTCTACTTGCACAGTATTATTTGCGTTCTTTTTCTTCTTTGAAGTTGCTTTCTCAAATCCACCAACGGGCCTTTTTGATCCTTTCACGGTCTTCTCCTTGACCTTCATACCTTTTGGTTTTGCAAGCCCCTCACCGTGTTTTGAAATTCTACTAGAGGCGATGTTCACTCCTGCCACTATAATGTTAAACATCAGTCTTTGTTCAACAATAGTATAGGCAATTATTGTTAGTATAGTTTGTACCTTCTTTAGTACATGAGGTACCCAAATTAGTATCAGCACTAAACAAATCTTTATCAGTGGTAAACAAATCTGAATCAGTGCTAACCAAATCTGGATCAGCGGGAACCAAATCTGAATCTGCGTGAACCAAATCTCGATCAAGGCTAACCAAATCTGGATCAGCTCTAATCTTCAAGCATTTCTCCACATCCTGTGCTAATTGCTTTGCACTCTTAGCATCATTATAGTATGTTTCTTCTGACTCAATGGCACGTGTTGGAAATATGCCCTAGAGGCAATAATAAAAGGATTATTATTATATTTCTTTGTTCATGATAGTTATCTTTTATTCATGCTATAATTGTATTATCCGGAAATCATAATACATGTGTGAATACTTAGACCACAACATGTCCCTAGTGAGCCTCTAGTTGACTAGCTCGTTGATCAACAGATAGTCATGGTTTCCTGACTATGGACATTGGATGTCGTTCATAACAGGATCACATCATTAGGAGAATGATGTGATGGACAAGACCCAATCCTAAGCATAGCACAAGATCGTATAGTTCGTTTTGCTAGAGCTTTTCCAATGTAAAGTATCTTTTCCTTAGACCATGAGATCGTGTAACTCCCGGATACCGTAGGAGTGCTTTGGGTGTACCAAATATCACAACATAACTGGGTGACTATAAAGGTGCACTACAGGTATCTCCGAAAGTGTCTATTGGGTTGACACGGATCGAGACTGGGATTTGTCACTCCGTATTACGGAGAGGTATCACTGGGCCCACTCAGTAGTGCATCATCATAATGAGCTCAAAGTGACCAAGTGTCTGGTCATGGGATCATGCATTACGGTACGAGTAAAGTGACTTGCCGGTAACGAGATTGAACAAGGTATTGGGATACCGACGATCGCATTTCGGGCAAGTAACATACCATTTGACAAAGTGTGACGCCCCGAGACTGACGCTCCAGATGCCTTCCTTGTATTCCGAGAGTCGTCGTGTGATTTGTTTTGCTTGTTGCATTGCATCATGTCATCTCTTGCATTGCATCGTTTCATCATGCCATCATATCATTAATTTTTATAACTCTTCTAAATAAATCGTATGGATTTTTTGATCCATTTAAATTGAGGGAGTTCACTTGTGATTTCTCTTTATAACATATTAAAGCCTCTCAATATTATTAGGGAGCTATAATAAAATTATTCCATTTATTTGGAATTAACCATAACCCACTTGCAAAATATCCCATGTCGTTGTTATCTCAATTCTTGGTCTCCAACCTTGCCCATAATTTCTTTCATCATTTTCCGGAGCTCCATCAAAAATCCGAACATTTTTGGACACTTCTAAAACCAAGTCCTAGTTCAAACCCATTTGAGTGAAATTCAAATGAGTTTGAATTTACATCTTTCAACCTTGGCCTTTTCTATTTTCTTGGATCAAACTCATTTTTGTGAGTCCGGGAAAATTATCCCCATGCGCAAATTCTTTCCCGAACCCTCTCTCTTTTTTTTCTTCTCTCTAATAATTTTCTGCTAGGGAAAATAAGAATTAGAGGGAGAGAGAAGAGAGCCCACCAACTAGGCCGGCCCAGCCTCCAAGGCCCATCTGCGCCTAGGCCCAACCGCCTCTAACCCTAGCCTCCCCTGCTCGTTCCCCTCATCTCCCTCCTGCGCCGCCACTTGCCAGATCCCACGCGTGCAGTGCCCGATCCCCATCTCTTCCCTTGCGCCGCAACTCCCCTCCGCTCGACCCCGCATCGCTGGATCCCATCTCTTCCTTCCTCCTCGTCGCCACCAAACTGCCTCCACCTTGCCGCCGGCAGCAGCAGCAGCTGCTGCACCCTCTCGCCGACACCGCGCCGGGCCTCCCGCGCCGCCACTGGAGGCCAACTCCGGCGCCCCCTGCCTCACGTCTCCCTCCTTGATGTCGGCGAGTCCAGGCCGCCGCCGCGCCTTCTTGCCTTCCCTGCGCCAAGCCTCGCCACCGGACTGCTACCTCGCCTCCTTCTTCTCTTCCTCGTGCGCCAGCGGCCATGGCTGCCTCGTCATCAAGCTCGCCTTCGTCTCCCTGGCGGCCGACTGCCTCGACCTCCTCTGCAAGTCCCACGCCAAGTCCCTTTCAGGCGTCCTTTGTTCGGGAACGAGCACGACGCTCGCCGCTTCCCTTTGTGTGTCCCGTGCACCTGGAAATCGAGCAGCAACGCTCATTCTCGAGAGTGTTGACCAGCCGCCTTCGCCAGCTCCGTCGGCCGCACCTCGTGGCCCTTCTCCGGCAACTAGCGCCCCTCCATGGACGACCACCACTGCCTGTGCACGCCTCTGGATTCGTCCAAGTCCGATGGTGTTTTTGTACAGCTACGCTGCGGAGACAAAGACCACCAAGTCCGCACGGGAGCCCGAACGACTACTTCCACGATGATGCGAGTACAAGTACCCTCTTCGTGGTTTTCGCCATGTACCACGACACCCGGAGCCCTCGGATCCATCAAGTCCAACAACGACTGTGTACAACTACCGTCGACCTGAACATCTACGAAAATGGGTACAACTACCGTCGCCAAGCCCGCGAGTACCACTACTTCCACGATGTCCGTGAACCACTACTTCCACTATGACCGCTACGAGAATGACTACTTCCTCTACATCGTACCGAACCCGTACCGCTCCGAAATGCACGCTTCAAAGGTATAATCTCGAGATGACGACTGCCCGTGAACGAATGCTTGAGTGTTGTATGAGATGAACCGTATGTTTGCATCGTGCCCGTTTGTTTCGTGCGCGTTCCTCCTTGTTTGCCATGCCGTCGACCCATGGGAACCCGGTAACCGGGCTCACCCCACCATCTTGCATGACTCGCTCATGCTCACTTCCTTTTGCACCGGTATCTTCGTGAGCTACCGGAACCGATATGTTTCCGTGGCATCATTTTCGGATATGTTGCCGTGGCACCATTTCCGTTTCACCGCCGTGGCACCTTTTTCCTTCCGCCATGGCGATTAATGCCTCGTATCATGCTCTTGTAACATTTTCATAAAATTGCATAAACTTGTATATGTCATCCGCATCATGATAACAACATTTAAAATGTTTAAAGTTGTGTTTGCATTAAACTACTAAATGACATGGGGACTTTCCGGAATTGTTGTTTGTTGTTTCCGGCCTCATTTAAAATTGCCTAGCTAGGTAGTTTTATTATGCTTCACCCCTTTTGCCATGTTTAATAACTTTTAATATTGTTGGTTAGCCTAAACGAGAGAGAACTAAATATTTGAATGTGGTGTTTCGTCAATATGCAACTCGTTGCATATTGAGCTCCACTTAACTTGTAGTGTTGTTTTTGCATATTGCCATGCCATGCCTCATTAAACCGGACATGCATCATACTTTTTTGTGCATCATGCCATGATTATGCTTGTGTGTTTACCATGTCGTTTGCTTCTTTCCAGTTTGCTTCTCTCGTTAGCTTTGGTTTCGTTCTGGAGTTGTGAGGATTCACTCGACTACGTTCGTTTGTCTTCTTCATGGACTCGTTCTTCTTCCTTGCGGGATTTTAGGCAAGATGACTATTACCCTCGATATCACTTCTATCTTTGCTTGCTAGTTGCTCCGTTCTATCGCTATGTTGCGCTACCTATCACTTTTTTACCATGCCTCCCATATTGCCATGTCAGCCTCTAACCTTTTTACCCTTCCTAGCAAACCGTTGCTTGGCTATGTTACCGCTTTGCTCAGCCCCTCTTATAGCGTTGTTAGTTGCAGGTGAAGTTGAAGATTGCTTCATGACGGACAGGATTATGTTGGGATATCACAATATCTCTTATTTAATTAATGCATCTATATACTTGGTAAAGGGTGGAAGACTCGGCCTTATGCCTGGTGTTTTGTTCCACTCTTGCTGCCCTAGTTTCCGTCATACCAGTGTTATGTTCCTTGATTTTGCGTTCCTTACACGGTTGGGTGATTTATGGGACCCCCTTGATAGTTCGCTTTGAATAAAACTCCTCCACCAAGGCCTAACCTTGGTTTTAACATTTGCCACCTAAGCCTTTTTCCCTTGGGTTCTGCAGACTCAAGGGTCATCTTTATTTTAACCCCCCCCCCCCGGGCCAGTGCTCCTTCGAGTGTTGGTCCGAACTGAGTAGACTGCGGGGCCACCTCGAGGAAACTTGAGGGCTGGTTTTACTCGTAGGATGTCTCATCCGGTGTGCCCTGAGAACGAGATATGTGCAGCTCCTATCGGGATTTGTCGGCACATCGGGCGGCTTTGCTGGTCTTGTTTTACCATTGTCGAAATGTCTTGCGAACCGGGATTCCGAGTTTGATCGGGTCTTCCCAGGAGAAGGTATATCCTTCATTGACCGTGAGAGCTTGTGATGGGCTAAGTTGGGACACCCCTGCAGGGTATATTATCTTTCGAAAGCCGTGCCCGCGGTTATGAGGCAATGGGAATTTGTTAATGTCCGGTTGTAGATAACTTGACACCACATCCGAATTAAAACGCATCAACCGCGTGTGTAGCCGTGATGGTCTCTTTTCGGTGGAGTTCGGGAAGTGAACACGGTTTTGGGTTATGTTTGACGTAAGTAGGAGTTCAGGATCACTTCTTGATCATTGCTAGTTCACGACCGTTCCATTTGCTCTCTTCTCGCTCTTATTTGCGTATGTTAGCCACCATATCTTGCTTAGTCGCTGCTGCAACCTCACCACTTTACCCCTTCCTTTCCCATAAGCTTAAATAGTCTTGATCTCGCGGGTTTTGAGATTGTTGAGTCCTCGTGACTCACCAGATACTATCACAACAGTTGCAGGTGCCGATGATACCCGTGCAGATGATGGAACCAAGCTCAGATGGGAGCTCAACGAAGATCTTGGTCATTGCTATGTTTCATTTCATGTTGATTAGTAGTGGAGCCCAGTTGGGGCGATCGGGGATCTAGCAGTTGGGTTATCTTCTTTTCTGTTGGCTTCGTCCGTAGTTGGACTATATGTGTGTACTCTGAATGATGTATGCTTTATTATATGTTCATTGTGTGAAGCGGCGATTGTAAGCCAACTCTTTATCCCATTCTTGTTCATTACATGGGATTGTGTGAAGATGACCCTTCTTGCGACAAAACCACAATGCGGCTATGCCTCTAAGTCGTGCTTCGACACGTGGGAGATATAGCCGCATCGTGGGTGTTACACAAAGGGAATAGTATACGGGGTTGCTTGAATCCTCGACATCGTGGTTCATCCGATGAGATCATCGAGGAGTATGTGGGAGCCAACATGGGTATCCAGATCCCGCTGTTGGTTATTGACCGGAGAGCCGTCTCGGTCATGTCTGCATGTCTCCCGAACCCGTAGGGTCTACACACTTAAGGTTCGGTGACGCTAGGGTTGTATGAATACGAGTATGCAGCAAACTGAATGTTGTTCGGAGTCCCAGATGAGATCCCGGACGTCACGAGGAGTTCTGGAATGGTCCGGAGGTAAAGAATTATATATAGGAAGTGTTGTTTCGGCCATCGGGAAAGTTTCGGGGTCACCCGGTATTGTACCGGGACCACCGGAAGGGTCCCGGGGGTCCACAGGGTGGGGCCACCTATCCCGGAGGGCCCCGTGGGCTGAAGTGGGAGGGGAACCAGCCCCTAGTGGGCTGGTGCGCCCCCCTTGGGCCCCCCCTGCGCCTAGGGTTGGAAACCCTAGGGTGGGGGCGCACCACTTGCCTTGGGGGGCACTCCAACCCCCCTGGCCGCCGCCCCCTTGGGAGATTCCCATCTCCAGGGCCGGCGCCCCCCCCCCAGGGGGCCTATATAAAGGAGGGGGGAGGGAGGGCGGACACACCCTGAGTCTTGGCGCCTCCCTCCCCCTGCTACACCTCTTCCTCCTCCCGTAGTTGCTTGGCGAAGCCCTGCCGGAGCCCTGCTGCATCCACCACCACGCCGTCGTGCTGCTGGATCTTCATAAACCTCTCCTTCACCCTTGCTGGATCAAGACGGAGGAGACGTCACGCCGACCGTACGTGTGTTGAATGCGGAGGTGTCGTCCGTTCAGCGCTAGGATCTCCGGTGATAGGATCACGACGAGAACGACTACCTCAACCCCATTCTCTTGAACGCTTCCGCACGCGATCTACAAGTGGTATGTAGATGCATCTCTCTCTCTCGTTGCTAGATGAACTCATAGATTGATCTTGGTGAACATAGGAATTTTTTTTATTTTATGCAACGTTCCCCAATAGTGGCATCATGAGCTAGGTCTATGCGTAGTTCTCTATTGCACGAGTAGAACACAAATCTGTTGTGGGCGTAGATCTTGTCAACTTGCTTGCCACTACTAGTCTTTTCTTGCTTTAGAGGTATTGTGGGATGAAGCGGCCCGAACCGACCTTACACGTACGCTTACGTGAGACAGGTTCCACCGACTGACATGCACTAGTTGCATAAGGTGGCTAGCGGGTGTCTGTCTCTCCTACTTTAGTTGGAGCAGATTCGATGAAAAGGGTCCTTATGAAGGGTAAATAGAATTTGATAAAATCACGTTGTGGTTATTCGTAGGTAAGAAAACGTTCTTGCTAGAACCCAATTGCAGCCACGTAAAATATGCAACAACAATTAGAGGACGTCTAACTTGTTTTTGCAGCAATTGTCATGTGATGTGATATGGCCAGAAGTTGTGATGAATGATGAATGATATATTGTGATGTATGAGATCATGTTCTTGTAATAGGAATCATGACTTGCATGTCGATGAGTATGACAACCGGTAGGAGCCATAGGAGTTGTCTTAATTATTGTATGACCTGCGTGTCAATGATTTAACACCATGTAATTACTTTACTTTATTGCTAAACCGTTAGCTATAGTAGTAGAAGTAATAGTTGGCGAGCAACTTCATGGAGGCACGATGATGGAGATCATGATGATGGAGATCATGGTGTCATGCCGGTGAAGAAGATGATCATGGAGCCCTGAAGATGGAGATCGAAGGAGCTATATGATATTGGCCATATCATGTCACTACTTTATATAATTGCATGTGATGTTTATTATGTTTTATGCATCTTGTTTACTTAGAACGGCGATAGTAAATAAGATGATCCCTTATAATAATTTCAAGAAAGTGTTCCCCCTAACTGTGCACCATTGCTAAACTTCATCGTTTCGAAGCACCACGTGATGATCGGGTGTGATAGATCCTTACGTTCACATACAACGGGTGTAAGACAGTTTTACACATGCAAAACACTTAGGGTTAACTTGACGAGCCTAGCATGTACAGACATGGCCTCGGAACACAAGAGACCGAAAGGTCGAACATGAGTCATATGGAAGATACGATCAACATGGAGATGTTCACCGATGATAACTAGTCCGTCTCACGTGATGATCGGACACGGCCTAGTCGACTCGGATCGTGTAACACTTAGATGACTAGAGGGATCTCAATCTGAGTGGGAGTTCATTAAATAATTTGATTAGATGAACATAATTATCATGAACTTAGTCTAAAATCTTTGCAAAATATGTCTTGTAGATCAAATGGCCAACGCTCATGTCAACATGAACTTCAACGCATTCCTAGAGAAAACCAAGCTGAAAGATGATGGCAGCAACTATTCGTACTGGGTCCGAAACCTGAGGATCATCCTCATAGCAGCCAAGAAAGCATATGTCCTAGAAGGACCGCTAGGTGAAGCACCCATCCCAGAGAACCAAGACGTTATGAACGCTTGGCAGTCACGTGCTGATGATTACTCCCTCGTTCAGTGCGGCATGCTTTACAGCTTAGAACCGGGGCTCCAAAAGCGTTTTGAGCAACACGGAGCATATGAGATGTTCGAGGAGCTGAAAATGGTTTTTCAAGCTCATGCCCGGGTCGAGAGATATGAAGTCTCCGACAAGTTCTATAGTTGTAAGATGGAGGAAAACAGTTCTGTCAGTGAGCACATACTCAAAATGTCTGGGTTGCACAACCGCCTGTCCCAGCTGAAGATCAACCTCCCGGACGAGGCGGTCATTGACAAAATCCTTCAGTCGCTCCCACCGAGCTACAAGAGCTTTGTGATGAACTACAATATGCAGGGGATGGTGAAGACCATTCCTGAAGTATTCTCAATGCTGAAGTCAGCAGAGGTTGAAATCAAGAAAGAACATCAAGTGTTGATGGTCAATAAAACCACCAAGGTCAAGAAGGGCAAGGGTAAGAAGAACTTCAAGAAGGAAGGCAAAGATGTTGCCGCGCCCGGTAAGCTAGTTGCCAGGAAGAAGTCAAAGAATGGACCCAAGCCTGAGACTGAGTGCTTTTATTGCAAAGGGAAGGGTCACTGGAAGCAGAACTACCCCAAATACTTAGCGGACAAGAAGGCCGGCAACACTAAAGGTATATGTGATATACATGTAATTGATGTGTACCTTACCAGTACTCATAGTAACTCCTGGGTATTTGATACCGGTGTCGTTGCTCACATTTGTAACTCACAGCAGGAGCTGCGGAATAAGCGGAGACTGGCGAAGGACGAGGTGACGATGCGCGTCGGGAATGGTTCCAAGGTCGATGTGATCGCCGTCGGCACGCTACCTCTACATTTACCCACGGGATTAGTTATGAACCTCAATAATTGTTATTTAGTGCCAAGTTTGAGCATGAACATTGTATCTGGATCTCGTTTAATACGAGATGGCTACTCATTTAAATCCGAGAATAATAGTTGTTTTATTTATATGAGAGATATGTTTTATGGTCATGCCCCGATGGTCAATGGTTTATTCTTAATGAATCTCGAGCATAATGTTACACATATTCATAGTGTGAATACCAAAAGATGTAAAGTTGATAACGATAGTCCCACATACTTGTGGCACTGCCGCCTTGGTCACATTGGTGTCAAGCGCATGAAGAAGCTCCATGCTGATGGACTTTTAGAGTCTCTCGATTATGAATCATTTGACACATGCGAACCATGCCTCATGGGCAAAATGACCAAGACTCCGTTGTCCGGAACAATGGAGCGAGCAACCAACTTATTGGAAATCATACATACCGATGTGTGCGGTCCAATGAGCGTTGAGGCTCGCGGAGGATATCGTTATGTTCTCACTCTCACCGATGACTTGAGTAGATATGGGTATGTCTACTTTATGAAACACAAGTCTGAGACTTTTGAAAAGTTCAAGGAATTTCAGAATGAGATAGAGAATCAACGTGAATGAAAGATAAAATTCTTACAATCAGATCGTGGAGGAGAATATTTAAGTCATGAATTTGGTACACACTTAAGAAAATGTGGAATCGTTTCACAACTCACGCCGCCTGGAACACCTTAGCGTAATGGTGTGTCCGAACATCGTAATCGCACTCTATTGGATATGGTGCGATCTATGATGTCTCTTACCGATTTACCGCTATCATTTTGGGGATACGCTCTAGAGACAGCTACATTCACTTTAAATAGGGCACCGTCTAAATCCGTTGAGATGACACCGTATGAATTATGGTTTGGGAAGAAACCTAAGCTGTCGTTTCTAAAAGTTTGGGGATGCGACGCTTATGTCAAGAAACTTCAACCTGAAAAGCTCGAACCCAAGTCAGAAAAATGCGTCTTCATAGGATACCCCAAGGAAACCATTGGGTATACCTTCTACCTTAGATCCGAAGGCAAGATCTTTGTTGCCAAGAACGGATCCTTTCTGGAAAAAGAGTTTCTCTCGAAAGGGGTAAGTGGGAGGAAAGTAGAACTCGATGAAGTACTGCCTCTTGAAACGGAAAGTAGTTCAGCTCAGGAAAATGTTTCTGTGGTGCCTACACCGACTGGAGAGGAAATTAATGATGATGATCAAGGTACTTCGGATCAAGTTGCTACTGAACTTCGTAGGTCCACGAGGACACGTTCCACACTAGAGTGGTATGGCAACCCTGTCCTGGAAATCATGTTGTTAGACAACGGTGAACCTTCGAACTATGAGGAAGTGATGGCGGGCCCAGATTCCAACAAATGGCTAGAAGCCATGCAGTCCGAGATAGAATCCATGTATGAAAACAAAGTATGGACTTTGACCGACTTGCCCGATGATCAGCGAGCGATAGAAAACAAATGGATCTTTAAGAAGAAGACGGACGCGGATGGTAATGTCACCGTCTATAAAGCTCGACTTGTTGCTAAGGGTTATCGACAAGTTCAAGGGGTTGACTACGATGAGACTTTTTCTCCCGTAGCGAAGCTTAAGTCCGTCCGAATCATGTTAGCAATTGCCGCATACTATGATTATGAGATATGGCAGATGGACGTCAAAACGGCATTCCTTAACGGTTATCTTAAGGAAGAGCTGTATATGATGCAGCCGGAAGGTTTTGTCGATCCTAAGAATGCTAACAAGGTGTGCAAGCTCCAGCGATCCATTTATGGGCTGGTGCAAGCATCTCGGAGTTGGAACATTCGCTTTGATGAGATGATCAAAGCGTTTGGGTTTATGCAGACTTATGGAGAAGCCTGCGTTTACAAGAAAGTGAGTGGGAGTTCTGTAGCATTTCTCATATTATATGTAGATGACATACTTTTGATGGGAAATGATATAGAATTCTTGGACAGCATTAAGGCCTACTTGAATAAGTGTTTTTCAATGAAGGACCTTGGAGAAGCTGCTTACATATTAGGCATCAAGATCTATAGGGATAGATCGAGACGCCTCATAAGTCTTTCACAAAGCACATACCTTGATAAGATTTTGAAGAAGTTCAAAATGGATTAGTCCAAGAAAGGGTTCTTGCCTGTATTGCAAGGTGTGAGATTGAGCTCAGCTCAATGCCCGACCACGGCAAAAGATAAAGAAGAGATGAGTGTCATCCCCTATGCCTCAGCCATAGGATCTATTATGTATGCCATGTTGTGTACCAGACCTGATGTAAACCTTGCCATAAGTTTGGTAGGAAGGTACCAAAGTAATCCCGGCAAGGAACACTGGACAGCGGTCAAGAATATCCTGAAGTACCTGAAAAGGACAAAGGACATGTTTCTCGTTTATGGAGGTGACGAAGAGCTCATCGTAAAGGGTTACGTCGATGCTAGCTTCGACACAGATCTGGATGACTCTAAGTCACAAACCGGATATGTGTATATGTTGAATCGTGGAGCATTAAGCTAGTGCAGTTGCAAGCAAAGCGTCGTGGCGGGATCTACATGTGAAGCGGAGTACATGGCAGCCTCGGAGGCAGCGCATGAAGCAATATGGATGAAGGAGTTCATCACCGACCTAGGAGTCATACCCAATGCATCGGGCCGATCACTCTCTTCTGTGACAACACTGGAGCTATTGCCCTTGCCAAGGAGCCCAGGTTTCACAAGAAGACCAGGCACATCAAGCGTCGTTTCACACCATCCGTGAAAATGTTCAAGATGGAGACATAGATATTTGCAAAGTACATACGGATTTGAATGTCGCAGATCCGTTGACTAAACCTCTTCCGCGAGCAAAACATGATCAACACCAGAACTCTATGGGTGTTCGATACATCACAATGTAACTAGATTATTGACTCTAGTGCAAGTGGGAGACTGTTGGAAATATGCCCTAGAGGCAATAATAAAAGGATTATTATTATATTTCTTTGTTCATGATAGTTGTCTTTTATTCATGCTATAATTGTATTATCCGGAAATCGTAATACACGTGTGAATACTTAGACCACAACATGTCCCTAGTGAGCCTCTAGTTGACTAGCTCGTTGATCAACAGATAGTCATGGTTTCCTGACTATGGACATTGGATGTCGTTGATAACGGGATCACATCATTAGGAGAATGATGTGATGGACGAGACCCAATCCTAAGCATAGCACAAGATCGTATAGTTCATTTTGCTAGAGCTTTTCCAATGTCAAGTATCTTTTCCTTAGACCATGAGATCCTGTAACTCCCGGATACCGTAGGAGTGCTTTGGGTGTACCAAACGTCACAACGTAACTGGGTGACTATAAAGGTGCACTACAGGTATCTCCAAAAGTGTCTGTTGGGTTGACACGGATCGAGACTGGGATTTGTCACTCCGTATTATGGAGAGGTATCACTGGGCCCACTCGGTAGTGCATCATCATAATGATCTCAAAGTGACCAAGTGTCTAGTCACGGGATCATGCATTACGGTACGAGTAAAGTGACTTGCCGGTAACGAGATTGAATGAGGTATTGGGATACCGACGATCGAATCTCGGGCAAGTAACATACCATTTGACAAAGGGAATAGTATACGGGGTTGCTTGAATCCTTGACATCGTGGTTCATCCGATGAGATCATCGAGGAGTATGTGGGAGCCAACATGGGTATCCAGATCCCACTGTTGGTTATTGACCGGAGAGCCGTCTCGGTCATGTCTGCATGTCTCCCGAACCCGTAGGGTCTACACACTTAAGGTTCGGTGACGCTAGGGTTGTATGAATATGAGTATGCAGCAAACCGAATGTTGTTCGGAGTCCCGGATGAGATCCCGGATGTCACGAGGAGTTCCGGAATGGTCCGGAGGTAAAGAATTATATATATGAAGTGCTATTTTGGCCATCGGGAAAGTTTCAGGGTCACCCGGTATTGTACCGGGACCACCGGAAGGGTCCCGGGGGTCCACAGGGTGGGGCCACCTATCCCGGAGGGCCCCGTGGGCTGAAGTGGGAGGGAAACCAGCCCCTAGTGGGCTGGTGCGCCCCTCTTGGGGCCCCCTGCGCCTAGGGTTGGAAACCCTAGGGTGGGGGGGCGCACCACTTGCCTTGGTGGGCACTCCAACCCCCCTGGCCGCCGCCCCCTTGGGAGATTCTCATCTCCAGGGCCGGCGCTCCCCCCAGGGGGAATATATAAAGGAGGGGGGAGGGAGGGCGGCCGCACCCTGAGTCTTGGCGCCTCCCTCCCCCTGCTACACCTCTTCCTCCTCCTGTAGTTGCTTGGCGAAGCCCTGCCGGAGCCCTGCTGCATCCACCACCACGCCATCGTGCTGCTAGATCTTCATCAACCTCTCCTTCCCCCTTGCTGGATCAAGACGGAGGAGACGTCACGCTGACCGTACGTGTGTTGAACGCGGAGGTGCCATCCGTTCGGCGCTAGGATCTCCGGTGATAGGATCATGATGAGAACGACTACCTCAACCCCGTTCTCTTGAACGCTTCCGCACGCGATCTACAAGTGGTATGTAGATGCATCTCTCTCTCTCGTTGCTAGATGAACTCATAGATTGATCTTGGTGAACGTAGGAATTTTTTTATTTTATGCAACATTCCCCAACAGCACGAGCAACTATTTTCACAAATATTCTACATAATTCCTTGTAGCGGTTAGACATTTTTGCTTTTAGGTTATCATGCGGGTTGCATTTGCTTGTTATATCTAGAATTTTGGCATCAATTGTCCATCTTTTCAAGATATATTCCCCAACGATATGTTCGATATTATTAATATCAAGTACCTTTAAGCAATGAGAGCAAAGAATTCCAGCAAACTCAAAACTTTTGCAACTACAACTAACCTTTTCTTCTTTTAGAATGAATATAACAACATGCTCATGTTGTGTGCCATGAAATTTTACTGAATAAATCTTCAGCTATGTGTCACTTTCATCACAAAGCAATGTGTAGTAGTTCAAAGTTTGAAGCACTTGATCTTGAACCATCTTGAATATTGCTGGAGTATATGTAGCTATAGCTTGTTTTAACATATAGCTAGATTCAACCTTCAACTTGGGAGTAGTCTTTGTTGCTTTAAAGTCATACTTCACCTCTTCACATCTTTTATCTGAAACTAGCCATTCAAAATGCTCAAAGAAAGTAAGTATAATATTTAATACTAGTGTATCTCTTCAGTTCATTGTTCATTCTTTCACTTCTTTGGGTGGTACTCATGTCGGCGGAGAACATATTTTTACCGTACACTAGTGCCCAATGTTCTTTTTTTTCTCAAATAGCCTTTGCAGCCATTCATTATCATGCAGTTCATACTTGTCAATTATTTTATCCCATGCACCTAAAAATTCATCCTCCTCTTTTATATCATAAATACAGTGCTGAAAATCAACATTGAACTTCTTATATTCATCAACAACTCTGGCGAGGTGCTTGCAAGCATTTTTATTCATATGCCACACACAAGTCTATGGTGAGAGTGAGGGGAGACTTCACGAATTGCCTTCGCCATTGCCGCATCTTCAACTGTGAGAATTTTATGTGGATGTTTTCCTAACATAACTTTTAGGAAAGTTCTGAAAAGCCAACCAAAACTAGCAGCGGTTTCATCATAGAAAATTGCAACACCAAAGACAATAGTTTTCTGGTCATTATTCACCCCTACAATCAAACCAAATGGACGTTCATCATCTAGTTTTCTGTATGTGGTGTCAAAGCATATAACATCGCCAAATATTTCATAGTCTGAAACCATTTTGGAGTCAGCGCAAAAAAATATTAGTTGTCAACTGATCCTCATCCACTTGAATTGAATAATAAAAGTTGTCATCTTCCGAGACCTTTTTCTCCTTGTATTCTAATACTCCCCCTATGTCACCTACATTTGCTTTTATTGTTCTCTTTGAGTAGAAACGATTTTTCATATCTTGAGGTGTAAAGCCAAGGTTGTCACTTCCACCTGCTTCTTTGGCCATAAAATCGATTGTTGCTTTATTTGAAAAGCCAACCGACTTTGCGACCTCTACATTTGCTATATGTGCTTCTATCATGTTTCTCTGAGATCTTAAGTATTGGGCCATGATTCCATGAGCAAGAGTGTGGCTCTGTGACACCTCGAATTCATACACATAATAAAATCCATTTCTAAGGCTAATCTTCATACGGGCATCACAACCACATCATGTTTTAGGCCTACTGTAACTGAATGTCTCCTCTTTTTTATCTTCCCAACAATGGCCTATAAGTTGTAGTAATTGTCTTAGAGCATAAAGAAGTGATCAGCATCAAAACAAAAAAAATCCATACCTTGACAAGAGCATGTAATTGTTCGTTGTTGAATTGTAGAAGAGTTTGTCACTTTATGGCCCCTGCTTCTTCGGATGCTAAAACTAGCTGTTATAAAATAAATAGGCTTCCTCTTCAGATAAAAATTTCATGCCAAGCTTTGGTACCCTTTCATCGTTGTGATTTACTTCGGTTTCTTGCTGATCCTATATCAATTAGGATTTGATTTAGTTATTACTTTCCAGGAACTATATGCATTGTAAAAGGAATATAAATAACTGTGTTGGATGCTTTCCAGGAACTGAAATCAAAGATCCTACAAGAACGTCTGCACATGCAATTAAATTTGAGATGGGGGTAATGTACATGGTACTGCTTTGTTTTTCTAAATGGAAAAGAACTAACTTTCCATCGTTGTTTGCCATCCGCAGATTGTGATCACGGTTTCTATAGAAGTTCTACAAGGGTGCATCATGCTGCTTTTTTCTGTCCAACACTCGGGATCGTGTCGCAGTTAATGGAAAGATTCACCAACAAGAACTAAGTCGGGTTTCTTACTTTTGGGGTGTGAGATTGATCGTCACCCTCCTGGTTCCCCGGACCACTCCTCGGAGAAGCCATGGGGACGCCAGACTTGGATATGCCACCAGGGACGCGGATTACTTTGCTGCTCAATTCAATAGAAGCCGCTATTGATGTTGTGCGCCCTCAAGGCTGTAGGTCGCTCATGTCTCCTATGAGCAATAGATTTACATTTTTGGTGCACTTTTGTATATGTTGTGGATCTGTTCGTGGGACGGTGTGAGACTGGATTATTCTGTTTTAATGATGAGAATATTACAGAAGGGAATCTGTATTAGGATGTGTATTTTGTTTTTCTTTTCGTAGAAATTCTAGAGCAAGGCGCCATAGCATTGTGATAGTTGGATCGCATGGACGGTCGCACACAGCTGCCGCAGGCAAGCCGCACCCATCAGGATTGCATTGATCCTGTGTGAAACAAAGTTATATATTCCCTTTGTGATAATTACCTTCCTTTATACTTCTTTAAATTTAAATAACATGTGTTGTGTTTTTTTTTTCAGTTGTTTTGTTTTGGTCGGGTTTCTTCTATCTTTTTCCTTTCCTTTTTCTTTTATTTTTTCAAAATTCATGAACTTGTTTCATCGATGAACTTTTTCCAATTTTATGAATCTTTTTTCAAATTCGATGAATATTCCTTTAAAATCATTGAACTTTTTTCAAATATGATGATTTTTTTCAAAATCAATGAACTTTTTTCAGATTTAATGAACTTTTTTTTCAAATTTGATGAACTTTTTTTTCAAAAATCATGACCTATTTTCAAAGTTGATGAACTTTTTACAAAATTGTTGAAGCTATTTTAAAAATTTGATGAACTTTTTTTCAAATTGGTGAACCTTTTTCAAAATTTGATGAACTTTTCTTATATATGTGAACTTTATTCTCAATATTTGTGAACTATTTTTCAAAATGGGTGAACTTTTTCAAATTCGATGAACCTTTTCTCAAAATTATGAACTTTTTTCAAAATCAATGATTTTGTTTTGTAATTCATGAACTTTTTCTGAAATGTTTCCAACTAGTTGAAAAGTCAAAGGCTACAGTAAATGGTAGATATGCAATAAATTGCGCGGCTATAAATGTTCTTAAATAATTCGCCGTGTACTTGGTCACTAGCACGTACTTAGGTCAGGTGGTTAGCCATCTGAAATTTCACGGCGCGTGTTCGATCCATGAGGAGAGGCACTTTTTGGCGATTTTTCATACTACCCACGAGCGAGCGAACTTCAGGTGCGATCTATTGAAATTTTGATAGGCCGGCCCAGTAACATCGCCTTTGGGTCGGCTCCGTTTTCGCGTTTGGGTCGCCCAACGCTATCTCGATCTATTTTTTAGGACGCACAAAAAAAAGAACACAATTCTTTTTGAAAAATAGAAAAACATTAATGCCGGCCACAAAGGCCGGCGAGAGTCCACGCGTCCACATTTACATTAAATAAACCTAAACTACGACAAGGCGCGATGCCCTAGGCGTCCTCGTTGTCGTCGTCGTCGGGGCCGGTGAGGTTGATCAACGCTGGCGCTGGCCCGGCCCAGGGTAACGCTCTATTCCAGGCCGTGGCGACATCATTCGCCGCGGGTTGTGCCGCCGCCGGCTAGGCATGGCACGCCTCCTCCTCGGCCTCGCGGTGCTCCTCCTCGCTCTTGCGCCTCCGTCGCCCCCATCCAGATCGTCGACGCGTTGTCCCACTCGCGCACCACCCCGGTTCAGCTGTAGCGCTCGATGGGGGTCGCCTCCGGCTCGGCCTTGGCTGGAGAAGGCGGGGCCAGCGGCGGCACTACGTAATCGCCAACCGCGGACAACGCCAAGCCTCTGCCATGTGCGCCACGTAAGCTGCCTCCTCCTCCTCGTCCCTATGCCGCTCCTCCTCCTCGCTCTCTCGGAGGACAGCCGCCAGGGCCGCCTGGTAGGCGGCCTCCACCACCTGGTCCTCGTCGCGGACAACGAGGGGCGGCAGCAGGGAGCCATGAGAGACATCACGGACACCGCGCTGCCTGGCCTCCTCGTGCTCGAAGGCGAACCAACGCCCCCAAGCGGGCGAGTCGATGTCGTAGGCGGAGTCGCTTCGCCGTCGCCGCACCTCCTCCATGTGCGCCCTCGCCAACCACGGTGCTGATGTCTACAACACAACCTTCTTCTTGTAGATGTTGTTGGGCCTCCAAGTGCAGAGGTTTGTAGGACAGTAGCAAATTTCCCTCAAGTGGATGACCTAAGGTTTATCGATCCGTGGGAGGCGTAGGATGAAGATGGTCTCTCTCAACAAACCCTGCAACCAAATAACAAAGAGTCTCTTGTGTCCCCAACACACACAATACAATGTTAAATTGTATAGGTGCACTAGTTCGGCAAAGAGATGGTGATACAAGCGCAATATGGATGTTAGATAAAAGTTTTTGTAATCTAAAATTATAAAAACAGCAAGGTAACTAGTGGTAAAAGTGAGCAAAAACGGTATTGCAATGCTTCGAAACAAGACCTAGGGTTCATACTTTCACTAGTGCAAATTCTCTCAAAAATGATAACATAATTAGATCATCTAACAATCCCTCAACATGCAACAAAGAGTCACTTCAAAGTCACTAATAGCGGAGAACAAATGGAGAGATTATTGTAGTTTACGACACCACCTTAATGTTATTTTTTCCGATCAATCCATTGGGCTATTCCTATAAGTGTCACAAACAACCCTAGAGTTTGTAGTAAAATAACACCTTAAGACACAAATTAACCAAAACTCTAATGTCACCTAGATACTCCAATGTCACCTTTAGTATCCGCGGGTATGATTATACGATATGCATCACACAATCTCAAATTCATCTATTTAAATCAACACAAAGAACTTCAAAGAGTTCCCCAAAGTTTCTACCGGAGAGTCAAGACGAAAATGTGTGCCAACCAGTTCACAAGGTCACTCAACCCGCAAGTTGATCACCAAAACATACATCAAGTGGATCACGTGAATATCCCATTGTCACCACAGTTAAACACATGCAAGACATACATCAAGTGTTCTCAAATTCTTAAAGACTCAATCCGATAAGATAGCTTCAAAGGGAAAACTCAATCCATTACAAGAGAGTAAAGGGGGAGAAACATTATAAGATCCAACTATAATAGGAAAGCTCGCGGTACATCAAGATTGTGCCAAATCAAGAACACGAGAGAGAGAGAGAGAGAGAGAGAGAGAGATCAAACACATAGCTACTGGTACATACCCTCAGCCCCGAGGGTGAACTACTCCTCCTCGTCATGGAGAGCGTCGGGATGATGAAGATGGCCACCGGTGATGGATCCCCCCTCCGACAGGGTACCGGAATAGGGCCCCGGTTGGTTTTTTGTGGCTACAAAGGCTTGCGGTGGCGGAGCGCCCGGTCTAGGTTTCTTTTCGGGGGTTTCTGTATTTATAGGATTTTTTGGCGTCGGTCTCACGTCAGGGGGGTCTCTGAGTCATCCACGAGATAGAGGGGCGCGCCCAGGGGGTAGGACGCGCCCTCCAACCTCGTGGATGGCTCGGGACTCTTCTGGCCCAACTCTTTTACTTCGGGGGCTTCTTTTGGTCCACAAAAAATTCACAAAAATTGGCAGGTCAATTGGACTCTGTTTGCTATTCCTTTTTCTATAAAATTCAGAAACAAGGAAGAAACAGAATCTGGCACTCAGCTCTAGGTTAATAGGTTAGTCCCAAAAATCATATAAAATAGCATATAAATGCATATAAAACATCCAAGATGGATAATATAATAGCATGGAACAATAAAAAATTATAGATACGTTGGAGACGTATCAAGCACCCCCAAGCTTAATTCCTGCTCATCCTCGAGTAGGTAAATGATAAAAACAAAAAATTTCATGTGGAATGCTACCTAACATATTTATCAATGTAATCTTCTTTATTGTGGCAAGAATATTCAGATTCATAAGATTCAAAACAAAAGTTTAATATTGACATAAAAACAATAATACTTCAAGCACACTAATAAAGCAAAGCAATTGTGTGTTCTCAAAATAACATGGCCAAAGAAAGTTATCCCTATAAAATCATATAGTCTGGCTATGCTCTATCTTCATCACACAAAATATTTAAATCATGCATAATCCCGATAACAAGCCAAGCAATTGTTTCATACTTTTGATGTTCTCAAACTTTTTCAATCTTCACGCAATACATGAGCGTGAGCTATGGATATAGCACTATAGGTGTAATAGAATGGTGGTTGTGGAGAAGACAAAAAAGAGAAGATAGTCTCACATCAACTAGGCGTATCAATGGGCTATGGAGATGCCCATCAATATATGTCAATGTGAGTGCGTAGGTATTGCCATGCAGCGGATGCACTAGAGCTATAAGTATATGAAAGCTCAAAGAGAAACTAAGTGGGTGTGCATCCAACTCGCTTGCTCACGAAGATCTAGGGTAATTTGAGGAAGCCCATCATTGGAATATACAAAACAAGTTTTATAATGAAAATTTCTCACTAGTATATGGAAGTGACAACATAGGAGACTCTCTATCATGAAGATCATGGTGCTACTTTGAAGCACAAGTGTGGTAAAAGGATAGTAGCATTGCCCTTTCTCTCTTTTTCTCTCATTTTTTTATTTTTTTTATTTGGGCCTTCTCCTTTCTTTGGCCTCTTTTTTTTCTTTTTTTCTTTTTTGTCTGGAGTCTCATCCCGGCTTGTAGGCAAATCATAGTCTCCACCATCCTTTCCTCACTGGGATAATGCTCTAATAATGAAGATCGTCACACTTTTATTTACTTACAACTCGATACTTAGAACAAAATATGATTCTATATGAATGTCTCCGGCAGTGTACCGGGATGTGCAATGAATCAAGAGTGACATATATGAAAAAATATGAACGGTGGCTTTGCCAAAAATACGATGTCAACTACATGATCATGCAAAGCAATATGACAATGATGATGCGTGTCATAATAAATGGAACGGTGAAAAGTTGCATGGCAATATATCTCGGAATGGCTATGGAAATACCATAATAGGTAGGTATGGTGGCTGTTTTGAGTAAGGTATATGCTGGGTATATGGTATCGGCAAAAGTTACGCGACACAAGAGAGGCTAGTAATGGTGGAAGGGTGAGAGTGCGTATAATTCATGAACTCAACATTAGTCATAAAGAACTCACATACTTATTGCAAAAATCTATTAGTTATCGAAACAAAGTACTACACGCATGCTCCTAGGGGGTAGATTGGTAGAAAATACCATCGCTCGTCCCCGACCGCCACTCATAAGGAAGACAATCAATAAATAAATCATGCTCGGACTTCATCACATAACGGTTCACCATACGTGCATGCTACGGGAATCACAAACTTCAAACAAGTATTTCTACAATCCACAATTACTCACTAGCATAACTCTAATATCACCATCCTCACATCTCAAAACAATCATAAGGAATCAAACTTCTCATAGTATTCAATGCACTTTATATGAAAGTTTTTATTATATCCCTCTTGGATGCCCATCATATTAGGACTAAATTTATAACCCAAGCAAATTACCATGTTGTTCTAAAGGACTCTCAAAATAATATAAGTGAACCATGAGAGTTCATCAATTTCTTCAAAATAAAACCACCGTCGTGCTCTAAAAGATATAAGTGAAGCACTAGAGCAAACGACAAACTACTCCGAAAGATATAAGTGAAGATCAATGAGTAGTCGAATAATTATGCAACTATGTGAAGACTCTCTAACATTTAAGAATTTCAGATCTTGGGATATTATTCAAACAGCAAGCAAAAAAAATGACGCTCCAAGCAAAACACATATCATGTGGTGAATAAAAATATAGCTCCCAATAAAGTTACCGATGAATAAAGACAAAAGAGGGATGTCATCCGGGGCATCCCCAAGCTTAGGCTCTTGGTTGTCCTTGAATATTACCTTGGGGTGCCTTGGGCATCCCCAAGCTTCGACTCTTGCCACTCCTTATTCCATAATCCGTCGATCCTTACCCAAAACTTGAAAACTTCACAACACAAAACTCAAAAGAAAACTTGTAAGCTCCGTTAGTATAAGAAAATAAATCACCACTTTTGGTACTATTGTGAACTCATTCTAAATTCATATTGGTGTAATATCTACTGTATTACAACTTCTCTATGGTTCATACCCTCTGATACTACTCATAGATTCATCAAAATAAACAAACAACACATAGAAAACAGAATCTATCAAAAATAGAACAGTCTGTAGTAATATGTAAATCTCGGATACTTATGTAACCCCAAAAATTCTGAAATAAACTGGTGGACGTGAGAAATTTCTCTATTAATCTTATTCAAAAAGAATCAACTTGAAAGCTCTCTTCTGTTAAAAATGAAAATTATTCTCGTGGGCACAATGTTTCTGTTTTTTACAGCAAGATCACATTAACTTTCACCCAAGTCTTCCCAAAGGTTCTACTTGGCACTTCATTAAAACAAAAGCTATAAAACATGATTACTACAATATCTTAATCATGTTAACACACAAAAATAGTAGGGGTAAATATTGGGTTGTCTTCCAACAAACGCTTTTCTTTAATGCCTTTTTAGCTAGGCATGATTATTTCAATGATGCTCGTATAAAAGATAAGAATTGATATATAATGGGAGCATCATGAAGAATATGACTAACACATTTAATCCTAACCCACTTCATATGCATAGGGATTTTGTGAGCAAACAACTTATGGGAGCAATAATCAACTAGCATAGGAAGGCAAAACAAGCATAACTTCAAGATTTTCAACATATAAAGAGGAAACTTGATATTATTGCAATTCCTACAAGCATATATTCCTCACTCATAGTAATTTTCAGTAGCATCATGAATGAATTCAATAATATAACCAGCACATAAAGCATTCTTTTTATCATCCCCAAGCATATAAATTTTATTACTCTCCACACAAGCAAAATTCTTCTCATGAATAGTAGTGGGAGCAAACTCAACAAAATAACTATCATGTGAGGCATAATCCAATTGAAAGCTAAAATCATAATGACAAGTTTCATGGCTATCATTATTCTTTATAGCATACATGTCATCACAATAATCATCATAGATAGCAACTTTGTTCTCATAATCAATTGGAACCTCTTTCGAAATAGTGGGTTCATCACTAAATAAAGTCATGACCTCTCCAAATCTACTTTCATAATTGTCACAATAAGATTCAACACCCTCCAGAATAGTGGAATCATTACTTCCTAAAGTTGACACTCTTCCAAACCCACTTTCATCAATATAATCATCATAAATAGGAGTCATGCTATCATCATAATAAATTTGCTCATCAAAACTTGGGGGACAAAAAATATCATATTCATCAAACATAGCATCCTCAAGCTTGTGGCTTTGCATATCATTAGCATCATGGATATTCAAGGAATTCATACTAATAACATTGCAATCATGCTCATCAATCAAAAATTTAGTGCCAAACATTTTATTGCATTCTTCCTCTAGCAATTGAGCACAATTATCGAAATCCTTATTCTCACAAAAGATATTAAAAAGATGAAGCATATGAGGCACCCTCAATTCTATTTTTTTGTAGTTTTATTTTATAAACTAAACTAGTCATAAAACAAGAACCTAAAAGATTCAATTGCAAGATCTAAAGATATACCTTCAAGCACTAACCTCCCCGGCAATGGTGCCAGAAAAGAGCTTGATGTCTACTATGCAACCTTCTTTTTGTAGACGTTGTTGGGCCTCCAAGTGCAGAGGTTTGTAGGACAGTAGCAAATTTCCCTCAAGTGGATGACCTAAGGTTTATCAATCCGTGGGAGGCGTAGGATGAAGATGGTCTCTCTCAAACAACCCTACAACCAAATAACAAAGAGTCTCTTGTGTCCCCAACACACCCAATACAATGGTAAATTGTATAGGTGCACTAGTTCGGCGAAGAGATGGTGATACAAGTGCAATATGGATTGTAATCTGAAATTATAAAAACAGCAAGGTAACTAGTGGTAAAAGTGAGCGAAAACGGTATTGCAATGCTTCGAAACAAGACCTAGGGTTCATACTTTCACTAGTGCAAGTTCTCTCAACAATGATAGCACAATTACATCATATAAAAATCCCTCAACATTCAACAAAGAGTCACTCCAACGTCACTAATAGCGGAGAACAAACGAACAGATTATTGTAGGGTACGAAACCACCTCAAAGTTATTCTTTCCGATCAATCCATTGGGGCTATTCCTATAAGTGTCACAAACAGCCCTAGAGTTCGTAGTAAAATAACACCTTAAGACACAAATCAACCAAAACTCTAATGTCACCTAGATAGTCCAATGTCACCTTTAGTATCCGCGGGTATGATTATACGATATGTATCACACAGTCTCAGATTCATCTATTCAAACCAACACAAAGAACTTCAAACAGTGCCCCAAAGTTTCTACCGGCGAGTCAAGACGAAAACGTGTGCCAACCCCTATGCCTAAGTTCACAAGGTCACTGAACCCGCAAGTTGATCACTAAAACATACATCAAGCGGATCACGTGAATATCCCATTGTCACCACAAATAAGCACATGCAAGACATACATCAAGTGTTCTCAAATCCTTAAAGACTCAATCCGATAAGATAAGTTTAAAGGGAAAACTCAATCAATTACAAGAGAGTAGAGGGGGAGAAACATCATAAGATCCAACTATAATAGCAAAGCTCGCGGTACATCAAGATCGTGCCAAATCAAGAACACGAGAGAGAGAGAGAGAGAGAGAGAGAGCGAGCGAGAGAGAGAGAGAGAGAGAGAGATCAAACACATAGCTACTGGTACATACCCTTAGCCCGAGGGTGAACTACTCCCTCCTCATCATGGAGAGCGCCGGGATGATGAAGATGGCCACCGGTGATGGATCCCCCCTCTGGCAGGATGCCGGAATAGGGTCCTGATTGGTTTTTCGTGGCTACAGAGGCTTGCGGCGACGAGACTCCCGATCTAGGTTTCTTTTCGGGGGTTTATGTATTTATAGGAATTTTTGGCGTCAGTCTCACGTCAGGGGGGGTCTTCGAGTCATCCACGAGATAGGGGGCACGTCCAGGGGGGTAGGGCACGCCCTCCACCCTCGTGGATGCCTCCGGACTTTTCTGGCTGAACTCTTTTACTTCGGGGGCTTCTTTTGGTCCATAAAAAATCCACAAAAATTGGCAGGTTTGGACTCCGTTTGCTATTCTTTTTCTGTAAAACTCAAAAGGAAGGAAATAACAGAAACTGGCACTGGGCTCTAGGTTAATAGGTTAGTCCTAAAATCATATAAAATAGCATATAAATGCATATAATACATCCAAGATGGATAACATAATAGCATGGAACAATAAAAAATTATAGATACGTTGGAGACGTATCAGGCGCGGTCGGCATTGGGACCCTCTTTGGATCCAAGTGCCAGTCGTGTGGCAGGGTGACGTCGGGGTAGGGAAGAGGGACGTGGTTCTCCCAGTGCCACTTCCCCTGGTGCACTGGGACGCTCACATGTCCCACCGGCGGAGGCGGGGGGGGGGGGGGAGGGGTCGCTGGGGCCTTGCCCTTGCCTTTGCCGGAGAAGAAGCCCATTCTTGCTGGCTAGGGTTGCCGCCGTCGGGAGAGCAGAGGGGTGGCGAGATGGGGACAGTGGGCTTCTAGAAGCGGATGAGGATGCCCCCCCCCCCCGCACGCTTGGATTAAAAAAGGCCGGCCGCCATCGCTGACGCGTGGGCCTGAGGTGGACGGTTGTCATTAATAAAGCTGACCGTGGTAGTTGGACGGCCGCCAGGTAGGGACGCAGCGGACACCGAGAAGGAGCGCGAGGCGCCCGCTTCGTGTCCGCACCGACGCGTTTCTGGCGTAAATTTGGGCCGCAAATGGGTCCGCATGGACGCGAAGCGGACTCTTGCGAATGGGTCGACGCGTTGGGCCTCCACTTTTGTCCGCGCCGAACCAAACGAATGGTGACGGACCAAATGGGTACCTGCGTTGGAGTTGCTCTGAGGAGCTCCCACGTAACCGACGGGAGCCGGGTATTGGAGAGGAGAACGCAGATGCCGTGGAAGGGCATGTGGCGTCATCTAGAAGTGGGTATGCACGGGACAGGGTTTGCAGCTAGTACGCACAAAAAGATTGCAAAAAGTTATAGATGCAATAATACAAGCACAATCATTAGAAAAAAAAAATCAAACACTAGCTAAACACTCTGATTTTCACGCAGTTTTGGTAACACTCTTTTTAGATGGGCAACCATAATTTCAAGGATTCTGGTAAATCCATGTTCGCACCAAAATACAATATATGTTATCAGTATCAGCGCTATCTGAAATCGAATCTATTTCCCCCGCAAAAAAGGGGGGAAAACTCGAGTTTTTTTTAAGCATCAGTACAGACACAAGCGCTCATATACACGCGCATACACTCACCCCTATGAACGCACACACGCACATCCTACCCCTATGAGCACTTCCGAAAGACTGAGCCGGCATATCATCTTGAGATTTACGAAGCCACGTAGGCGCCTTGTCGTCGACGGGAACGTCCCCTCCCACTGAAAGCACATCGCCGGAAATCCTGAAATAAATCCAGGAATAATGCGAGCACCAGGATTTAAACCCTGGTGGATTGGGGATACCACTGTCCACCAAACCATCTCAACCACAGGTTGATTCGCAAAAAAAACTCGAATGTAATGTGAAAGAAATCACAATTTCAATCCAAAACGATGGCCATACAGCCAAATTAAAAATACCAATTTTGTTTGGTTAAGAAACACCCAGGCCCAGTCCAGCCCAACAAGGTGAGCAGGAGAGGGCCCTTATGCTGCGTTTCGTTCCCATTCCCCCCATTCCGTCCCAGCAGAGCCGCACCACCCAAATCCCCTGTTCCCACGGCCGGACATGAACAGGACGGTGGCGGCGATACCCGCGGTCAGGAAGACGGAGGCGGAGGCTCAGGTGGCGGCGCCCGCACCCAAGAGGCTCGCTTCCGCCGGAACCGCCGGGCGCAGGCCCCGGAAGCGGATCCGCGAGGATAAGCTTGTCAGCGACGGGGATCTCATCAGCCATGGCGATCTCATCAGCAAACTCCCCGATGACATCCTCGGCACCATCATCTCCCTCCTCCCCACCAAAGACGGCGCCCGCACGCAGGCCATCGCTCGCAGATGGCGCCCTCTCTGGCGCTTAGCGCCTCTCAACCTCCACGCCTCCTACCACCTCTGCTCCAAACAGTTCAAGAGCCTCTCCGTCGTCTCCAGGATCCTCTCCGACCACCCTGGACCTGCCCGCCGTTTCGTCTTCAGCCTCGTCCGCCTCCACAAAGCGAAAAAAAGGCACGCCGAGGAATCCGCTCAGATCGAGAACTGGTTCCACTCCCGAGCCCTCAGAAACCTTAAGGAGCTCGACATCAGCTTCGACCTCTTGGACTATGTACATGAGAAGCTTTATCCGCTGCCCTCATCAGTGTTCTGCTTAGCACCAACTCTCCTCGTGGCCACAATCGGCTTCTGCAAATTCCCAAAGGAGATCACTCATTCGCTTAGTTTTCCGTTGCTCAAGCAGCTCAACCTGCGGCGCGTTTCCATCTGCCAGGATGTCTTCCATGGGGTGCTCTCTGCCTGCCATCTGTTGGAGTCGCTTGAATTGCAGGAAATTTGTGATACGAATTGCTTGCGCATTAGCTCGGCAACTCTTAGGAGTGTGAGCCTCTGCGCTTGTTTTGCAGCCAAAGGAGAATTGTTCATTGAAGACGCACCTCTCCTTGAAAGGCTGCTACTACCTTGTCCGCGCGAAGGGCGTGAGACTATTCGGATAATCAAGGCACCTAAACTGGAGATACTGGGCCTTTTGTCTCCCCGCATCTCCCAAACTGAGATTGCTAATGTAGTCTTCCAGGTAGCAACACCATAATCATCTTAACTCTTACATGCAGCATCATTACATTTTAATATTCATTCTTTTGTTTTATGCTCATTCTTTTGTTCAGAGGAATAATACGATAGCCACAGTGAAGGTTCTGGCTCTCGAGTTCCCGGTCCCTGATTTGAATGCTGTTATTGACGTCTTAAGATGCTTCCCGTGCTTGGAAAAGCTTCATGTCATTGTGAGTATACTCATCCTTGCTTTCTTTCAAATGTCAAAATAAATATTTGATTTGGCAGAGACAATAATCTGTTGGATATATAATCTAGTCTAGTTAAGATTTACTTTAACATGCCTCTTCTTTACTTTTCCAGTGGGAGAAATACTTGAACATAGGTATGAAAAATGCACGTCAGTATGACCCACTAGATCCGGTCAAAGGCCTTGATACCCATCTAAAAAAACTGGTATTGAAAAATTATGAGGGCAGTGAGCAAGATGTTGGCTTTGCCAAGTTCTTTATTTTGAACGCAAAAGTGCTCAAGGAACTCAAATTTGGAGTCAGTCATAGGATCAACAAACAATGGGTGGCTGATCAATACAGGCTGCTAGAAATGGAAAATAGAGCTTCTCGGGGCGCTCAATTGGAATTCATACAAAATGATTATGGGTCGTCTTTGGATGCCCATGATTTGTCAACTGCCGATCCCTTTTAACTGTTATTTGGTAAATGAAGATGAATAGATGACGATCTTTCAGAATAAGCATGTCAATGGTTTATCTGTGACTCATCCCATTGACTTTGCAGACAAGGTTGATTGTATACCTAAGGAATCTAATGTCTTTTACTTAGGTTGATGCTCGAAGATCGCACTGTATTTTGTCTGGTCCTTAAATTGGATGTGCCGCTACATTTATGGTCTACTATTCCTTTGTGATTCCGAACATGCATTGGATGTCATGCAAAAATAGTTAATTGCCAAAACATGTAACTGGGAAAGATTGTGGATGCTACCTAGATTGTTCCAGTTGCATTATGTTTTCTCTGAGAAAGTATGGATGTCGTTCCAGTTTCAGTCAACAATGCAATGTTTGTGCTGAAAAGTTACTTCTGTTTCAGTCAAGAATTTGTGCTTGTTTAGAAAACTCAACTATCCTTTTCTACACAAAAGTATCCACCTTAAGTGCTACTTTTTCATTGCTGCAAATGGTCAACCTAGTACTGTTGATATATGTCATTCCAATGTCACTAACAATCACATTCATATTTTTATGATCTCACACACAAATGTTAGTACTACATTTGAAGACCTTCTAGTTACAGCATGCACAGTGTGTTCATTTTCCTTACAAAATCAGAAAGTGATTTATTTCCTACTGTAAAACTTGAAATTTGGCTAAGTCCCAGTGTGTTTCTTACCCTGGGTTTTTATTTGGGGCCTTAGTAATCTGCAGGCCCCTTCGTTTTCTATTAGAAATACAGCCCAGATCATACAGCATATGTTTGAACCAGATCAACATCAGTAGCATGATACTCCCTCTGTAAACTAATATAAGAGCGTTTAGATAACTAAAGTAGTGATCTAAACGCTCTTATATTAGTTTACGGAGGGAGTACTATACTTATTCGGTTCTTCCAACCTGTTCAGTTCCAAGTGAGGAGCCTCATTATTTCCATGAAGTATCCTTGTTTTTCAGCAAGTCACTACATGCAGTAGTATATTGCTGTTTACCCTTTCTTTTGCTGCCATTCTTCAGCGGATAAATGTTTCTCATCATTATTTCAGGGAAAGGTAAATGGCATAAGACTTGGTTGTGTACCCAGCATAATAATGATCTACTCCCTCCGTCCCGTAATATAAGAACGTTTTTGAACGTTCTTATATTATGGGACGGAGGGAGTATATCTAGGACAAATCTCCCTTTTGGTCTGTTGATTGTGGTGCACTAATTATATGACTACAAATATTCCTTATGCCTTAGGTTTGAGTATATGATGTATTTTTACTGGCTAACATAACCGGTTCCTGGATTCAGTTGGGAAGAAATTGTACTGGAACCTATTTGGTTCCCATTTTTTGGGGTCAAATTATGCTGGGCACATATGCGGCAAAATAAGTAAAGGGTGTATATTAGACAAGGATATGCGGCAATTCGGCTCATATATAGGAAATTTTGCAACAGTTTGCATGCTAAAATTTGGCGAACCACAAAATTAAAGTACAAGCAGAAAACAATAACGTCCACTATTTGGCAAAAAAATGTGAGTTTGTCCCAGGTGGGGCAAGGGTTAATTTTCTTACCAAAATCTCAGTGAGTTTTTGTTTTTGAAAGTGTGTTTGTGTGTGTGGGTGGGTAGGTGTGGGTAGGCTCACCTGAAGTCCTGAATATGATCTGAAAAAAGATTGATCTAATTTATAAGGGAAGTGAGATCAAAGGGCCAATTTCACTGCCGGAAGGATTGTTAGAGCCCATGGGAGTGGCAAGAAAGAGCTAAGAGGATTAAATGACATGATCGAAGAGAATGCGAATAATGAGATTATCTCTAGCGAATCTGGGACAGGGGAAGAGAATACGGATGTGCCTTTGGATTTTCGGACTAAAATGAAGCAGATTTAAATTTGGTCAAAAAAATTGATTGATTTAATGCTTTTTAAAAATAGTTCTGACATATTTTATGAATATTTGATATTTTGGTGAGGACCGAAATATTCCTTTATTCGACAAATTTAGGTGACTAATTAATGGATCATAAATATTCTTCACTGTAGGCAGTTGCGTAGATTCAGAACAAAAATATTCGAAAAAACAATGAAATATACTGTAAATGAAAACACGGATACAAGCAGCCTCTCTATACCGTTCCCTCTCCTTAGAAGATGCGGCACGCTTGGTACGATACCAAGGTCTCACACTCGGGGAGATTATTGGTGTCATGAATCTCTCGTATGCCTCACATCCCTGTAACAGTAAGGAGAACCAGGATAAATTAACAGCTTTGCTGGGGAAGCAGTGATTCGGTGCTAGAGCTCAACTGCTCCCGAAATCGCTATCGTTCACTCATGTCTTGTGATTCCTAAAAAGCGGCCATTGCGTCTGCATCGAGACAGCAAAAAAAAAGACGAGACAGCAAAAAAAGGAATATGCCGCTTATATGGGAGTGAACAGTGCGGCCGTGCAGGCCCAGAACGTATGGGTCGACGAACATCCGTGGACCAGGCTGTCTACTTTTTGTGCTGAGCCGTGGACAATTACGTCGGAGCGAACCTGAGCCGTCTATGCTAGGTTCTGGAAGCCTGCCGCCGGCATAGACGGCTGCTCTTCCCCAAGGCTGCGGGGGGCTGCGGTTCCTCCGGCCGGCCGGCGATGGAAAATGTTGGGCTTGAATTCTGCTGGACGCGGATGATCGATAAGTCAACCCTGCTCGCTTTGGAGGTCTACCCTTGCATGTGCCCCCATGACAGAGCCGTCAGCTGACGCCGACTCTGCTGCCCGCCATGGCCGTGGGTTGCAGGTTTCCGCCGCGAGCGGAGTTCGCGGACAGCCTGAAACATCCAGATCCGGTGCCTCTTGCGGTGCTCCCTCGACGTGATGCCACCCCTGCTATGTCGGTGGACTCGATTCCTGTCTCCGGGTGCGGGCATCATGTTGGTTGCGCTAGCCTTGGGAGGCTAAATTTCATGTTTTGACCCTTTTGGCAAACAAATTCGGAATCTGACCTATGTTTGATTTATTTTTTTAAATCTGACCCTTCTGCTACCGCCGTAGGGGTCAGCGGTAGGGTCAGGCAACCTACCGCTAGGTGTTTTGGCGGTGGCATGGACGCCCCATTGCCGTTACCTAACGACCAGCGCAACACCCTACCGCCACAGGCCTTGGCGGTAGGTTATGATATCCTACCGCCAGATGGCTTGGCTGTAGGACTTGTGGGTTTGGGTTTTTTAAAGTTTTAGTGATTGTTTCTTTTGTAAAGTTTTATCACAAGTTTCACATAGTTTCACAAACAGCAAAATATGAGCTCACATATTAATAAAGGTTCCACATAGCAAATATCGAACAATTTACACATAAGTTCATAAGTAGCAAATAGCAAATAACAAACTTGTCCACATAGTTTGACAACCCAACTAACGCAAGTAGTTTCGCAAAAAGCTTTCGCAAACGGTGCAACAAAATCTTCAGAGCGGGCAGAAATCTTCAGACCTCCTCGTATGTTAGGCCTGGCCGTGGTGACAGAAACGGCAGCGGATCCACCGGTTCAGGCGAAGGCGGAACGCTGATCGGCATCCGACCGTTCAAGCACTCCCACCTTGCCTTTCCCGCTCGAGTTTTCGCCTCCGCCCTTCCCCAGTTGATGATCTCGAACCCGATGCACTTGGGGGCGGCATCCTGGCTCTCTCCTCCGCATTGCTCTCGAAGTAGATTCTCTGCCCCAAATTGCGCAGCTCCCAGTTGGAGTGCTGCTTGGCAGCTTCAATGGTCTCTTCCCGGCAGACACGGGAGATAGTTGGATCTGCCTCCATCTCTGCAATTACTCCCTTCCACTCCTTCACACTCTGCGACCAACACTTGACATCGTCGAAGATCCGCTCTGCCCTCTCGTGCCATCGCATTGCCCTCGTCGCCTCTAGGACCTCGTCTGAGACAGACCCCACCGGCTGCAGCAGCTCGGGGAAGGCCTCGTAGACGTACGGGAGCGGCATGGCAGACGGGATGTGCTCGGGGAAGTACGAGTACCTAAACATATGGATGTATCACACAAATTAAGTTTCATCATCTCCAAAAAAAATCTAAACCTAGGGTTCATCATATGGTCAAAAATCTAAACCTAGGGTTCATCATATGGTCAAAAATTCTAAACCTAACTTGTATTATCTAGAAATATCAATTAGGGTTCATCACCTTCCAAAAAATCTAAACCTAGGAAATATGAATTAGGGTTCATCACGTGGTCAAAAAATATCAATTAGGGTTCATCATGATTCATCACCAAGGATCATAAGCTAACTTGTATTATCTAGATGCAATCACCTCGGTTCATCATATCAACTAAACTAGGGTTCATAATGATTTTTAACATGAACATGAACATAAATCATTCACAAAAAAGGGGTGTGATTTGACTCAAAGTAATTGGGGGAATGAGAGGAGCTTACGTTTCTCGATTCAGGGACATCTCGATCCACAGAAACGGTGAAGAAATGAAGAACATCCGAGGGGGAGTGGAGGAGATGAGAGAGGGGGCGAGAGGAAGAAGAAAGGGGGCGACTGGGTTGGGGGATAAGGGGGTGGGGTGGGGCGGGCGGCCGCACAATTTATAAATGCCCAAACCCTACCGCTAGGGACCCTGGCGGTAGGGCAAGACATCCTACCGCCGTAGGGCTCGGCGGTAGGGTCGCCGCATCTAGCACCCGTTCTGTGATGAGGAGTGCGCAAACCATGGCGGTAGGGTTGCACACCCTACCGCTAGGTCCTTTGGCGGTAGCGTCTCACCGCCATGAGGGCTGGCAGCAGGGTGTGCAACCCTACCCCTGATTTGGTGGCAGTTTTGGTTACAGGAGGCAGGCGTGCGGGGGTTAGGCCCCTTACCGCCAAAGTGTGTGGCGATAGGATGTACTAACCTACCTCCATGGGTCCTGGCGGTAGGGAGGCCCCTAGTACATTTTTTGCACCTCCTAACTTCTCTTGTCTTTAACTTTGCACATAACAATTCAATATTTATAAAATGAAGCATATGAATGACTAGCAAGCACACATCCACAAATCCACAAATAAAAAAGTTGGTTACATAGCAAGCACACGTCCACAAATGTTTCACGAAGTTTTACATAGCAAGTTCAACAAATACGAAACAGTTTCACGAGCAAATGGTTCACGAAGCAAACATGAAAGTTTCTAGTTCAACAGCATGGCACGGCAGCAACTTTAGTCCCTCCTTCCCCTCTTCGCGGTCCAGTCCTTGTTGGCCTTTGATTGCTTCTCGGCCTTCTTCTTCTTGCGCTGAGTACGACGCACTTTCTGAAACGGGGATAGACTCTTCCAATCCTTCTTCGACACATTCCTCTTCTCAAGCTGGGGTTGGCTGAGTTGATGGAGGTACGTCGTCATCATCGTACTCCTCCTCCTCATCATCCTCTTCCCCTTCTTCACCATGTTCTTCTTCTTCTCCCTCTTCCTCGCCCTCTTGTTCATCTTCCTCTTCATCATCATCGTCCTCACCCTCCTCCTCGTCATCTTGAACCGCCATAGATGACGAGGCGGCCTGGCTCGATGAAGCGAGGCTACACATCGGTGCTGCAGGAGCGAAAACATCATCGGCGGAGGTGGCACACCAAGCATGCCCACAAGCTTGCGACATTTTTTGACAAACTTCTCGAATGAGAACGAAACAATAAGCATAATATGAGATCAACTTTAGTGTTAAAATGAAAATGAACTTAAGAAAATGAACTCCATGTTACCTTCACTGTTACCTCAACTTGTTCTCACTAGCTCGAGTCCCGAGGATAGAACTAAGCGCATTAGAGGCATCAAAAATGCTTTTGTGCAGCTCCGAAGACTACAAATAATAAAATGAATCACCACTAGCACTAAAGTTGATTTCATCCAACCGTCGGTTGAAAATAGATAAAAAAACAACTTACCACTCTGTTCATGATGGGTCCATACTCCCTAAATCCGCCTTGTAGCTCTCTGATGCTTTCATTGTAGGCTTCATTCTCGGGGTCGTCATCGTACAGATTTTTGGCATCTGCTGTCGTCCATTGTGGCCTTAGGTGCAAACGATGCTTGATGCCATCATCGTACAACAATAGATGATCCGTGTACTCCTCCCAGTCAATCACTCTTCTCTCCACTTCTTTGCGAGTTTTCCACTGGTTCCATTCAGTCACGTATTTGGCGTGTTGCTCTCCCCAATCGGTGATAGACTGATTCTTCTTCTTGCTCATCCTGCAAAGCATAAGAAAGAATGTAAAACACCATTAGGAAGAATGTATAACATCAAAATGAAAGTTGGTAACAATAAGAACGGGCGGTGGTACTCATAAGTGCAGGTCGTAGCCACCGGTATCTTTGACAATGCCGCCTGGTGGTGTTCGTTGCGCCTTACCAAATTGCGCGGCAACACGCTGTGGCAAGTGGTACTTGACGGCATAGACACAAATCATGGGCACGATGCACCGCCAGAGAAGCTTGTGTTCCGTGCACATCGGATTCAGCTCGAACCCCCACTCTCGGTCGTTAGCATATCGCCGCCAGTTAACCTAGTACCAAAAGTGGTAAGCTCAAGTGAAAGTGTTGTCGACCACATTCGAAATCTAGTTCTTATACCCGGAAAGGCGTCAGAGCATCAAGCTTGTTGCTGAAGATCTTGTACAAGGCATTGTATTCACCCGAGATTGTACCCACCACGTCCCAAGCGTATGCGGCGGACGGGTATCGAGCATCGTCGCCATCTTCGCCATAGTCAGTCCATGCACGCGCTCTAAGCTTCTCCGGACGCCCCACCGGGATTCGCTCCCACATCCAAATGGAGAGGCCCCATACACATCCACACATACCGGACATAGATTTTGTCCTCTGGGTTGCGTCGTCAAGCTACAAAACAAGTATAGATGATAAGATGACAAAATCAAAAGCAACACACGTCCATGATATTTGAAACAATGTGATATTCACTTACCGAACGATATAGGTAGGAGAGGCCGGCGGCCCCCCAGCTGTACCTCGCATCCCAGTCCGCCAGGTAGTCGAGATACATCCAGAGGGCAGTGTCCCCAGGGCAGTCTGGAAACACTACCTCCGTGAGAAGATACCATAGGTAGGCCCTGGCGTACTGCTCCACCACCCGGCTTCGGCACCTTCCAGGCACTTGCTCCGGTCACTACAAAAAAAATACACTTCCGTGATGATACGTGTTTGTCACAGTAGGTCGCGTTTTTTGTCATGCATGTACATCCATGACAATTTTATGACAGAATCAAGATAGTCATACCTGTGCTGTCGTAGAAGTGTTCCATGACATTACCAAAATTATCATCACGGAAGTGTCCACTTCCATGATGATAAATCGCGCGTCACAGAAGTGCTTTTGTCAAGGGTGACCGACATGTGGCATCCACCGTAACGCGACGCCGTTAAGCTATCAGGTCCGGTTTTGGATCCGATAACCTGTTAACAGCCCCGACCAATGGGGATTTTCCACGTGTAAAATCATCATTAGCTGGAGGAAACACGTGTCGGCCCACTGTTGGTACAGATGTCACCCACTCATTAGACACAAGGCACCTATGATACTTGACACGTGGCACGGCCCAACATAGGCCCATTCCTGTGAAAAGGCCGGCCCGTTTGACTTGGTCAAAAGGTGGCGGGTCGGCCCACGGAAAGCATGTTAACGACATGTTCGCATAGAGCCCACTTACAACCCACTAACTCACGACCCGTTACGGCCTAACGGAATTAGGCCTAGTAGCGTCATTTGGGCCATCCAATATGACTCCAGCCCGTTGTAACTTCCGGCCCATGTATGGCCCATGACGTCTTTCGGCCCATATATGAGTCCCTTTGTAACTCTTGGCCCATTAACGGCTCGTGGTGAAACCGGCCCGTAATGAACAGTGTATCGCTTTATACCCATTAACGGCCCATTATTCCATTGGGTCGTTTCCAGCCCGTGTTACCTTTCGGCCTTCTTAGGGCCCATTTATTCTTGGGCTCATTTCCAGCATTCAGTTACTTACGGCCCGTTACTGGCCTTTTCTACTTGTGGGCCAAATTCAGCCCGTGGATACAGTCGGCCCGTTTGTGGCCCGTTAATCTGTTGGGCCATTTTAATATCATCATCAAATACGGCCTATTAATGACCCGTTATGGTCAGCCCATAAAACGTATGATTTCCTCTCTAGCCCGTTTACGGCCCGTACAAGGCCCATAGATGAGACGGCCCGTAGAAGGCCCATGGATCCTAGGGACGTAGAAGGCCCATGGATACGGCAACCTATGGAAGGCCCATGGATCCGACGGCCCATGGAAGGCCCATGGATCTGACAGCCCATTGAAGGCCCATGGATCTGATGGCCCATCGAAGGTCCATGGATCCGACGACCCATTGAAGGCCCATGGATCCGACGGCCCATAGAAGGCCCATGGATCGTTCGTCCCGTAGATGGCCCATGGATCGTATGGCCCGTGGAGGGCCATGGTCACTACAATGTTTGGGCGAGTTGGGCCCCGTTTGAACGATATAGCATATTCAAAGAATTATCCTACTCTATACTATCACCTCTAAAAAACATACACTATACAATAAAGAGGCTAAGGCAAATTACAACCGACGTAGAATAATCCTACACTATACAATAAAGAAATTACAACCGATTATACCCACTGGGCATTATGGTTCGGCACCAGTGATAATAAAGCATACACAAACAACAAATTACATACACTGGGCAAATACAACTCATACATCATGGACGCGCATCAACTTAACTTACCATTTGAACTATAATCTCTTCAGAAAATAGGATTGGCCAGATTCAGATAGCACAAATTTCAGTCTGCAAAATCTCCAATTCCTTCATGGTTACCTCAGTGTCTTGTTTCATTTTTTTGACTCCTGCATCTAATACCTGCATGTCCAGTCTCAACTTGTTGATTGTACGTTGAGAATCATGTACAAGTTGTTGTGCCACCTCTAGTTGATGCTCGAGAACATCAACACATTCCAATTCTAATCCATAATCATTCGGTAACGGCCATGCCGCACTGCTCGCAGATCTTTGTGTTGATGTCACTTCATCCTAAAATGTTTCTGTAAGTACATATGACTAGGGCAAAAATATAGTTACAACAGTGAAGCGAGCAAGACAGACTATTTTGTACATGGCAAAACAGGACTAACAATAATGTTACATGTCATGAAGCATAAGCAGGTGATATTTTAAAAATTATATAAAAGGTAGTCTGTGCAGCCTGCATATAGAAATCTCTCTTAGCTCACCAGAGGAGCATGATGTTGGGGCCCAATCCAAAACACAGACAAGTTGCAAATTTAGACAACATGTTGCGTATAAATAAGCAAGCAGTTGGCCATTCTGTAGCTCAATTAAAGTCTTAGGGAGCATAATGAACAGTATGTTAGACTGTATATACGTAGTCTTGTACATGCCTTGTATTGTACCTCTTGGTACGTCTATATAATGAGATAGCCACACCCCGTTTTAAGGTGTCGAGCCGGTTTCCCAAACCCTATGTTTTACATGGTATCAGTTTAGGTTACGATGTCTTCCGCTGCACCACCTCCCGCCGCCGCCGCCGCCGCACCGATCTCGACCGCCGCCGCTGCCGCGCCGGCCCTAGCCCTGATGTCGCCCTTCCTGGCCTCCCAGCCACTCGCGGCGGCGTACGGCGCCACCCTGCCACCGCCTGCTTCCCCGCCGGCGCTGGGCTTCGGGGACGATCTAGCCGCCCCGCCCGCTGCGGTGCCGTCGGCTACTGGCGGTCCTCCTCCGCCGAGCAACCCGTGGCACGGCGCCTACGGAGCCCCCCGCCACCGTCGTCTCTCTGGCCGGGATCGGGCCCTGCTGCGCCGCCGCCGCACCCCTGGCCGGGATCGGCCCCCGCTGCGCCGCCGCTGCACCCCTACACGGCGATGCCGCCGCCGCCGCACCACTACTACTCCGCGCCGTCGCCGCAGTCCTATGGGGGCGCGGCTGCTTCGCCGTATGGTGCCCCCGTCGCTACCGGGCACGGTGACGCGGCTCCTGCAGCGCCGGGCGCCCTGGCCGCTTCCTCGCCCGGCTACCCCTACGTGATGATCCCTCGTCCAGAGATGACTCCGTCCATGGATCCCTATGCATCACTGGCGCAGGCGTACACTGCTCAAACCGCGGCGCCGCCGCCGTTCTATTTTTCGCACCTGCTACCGGTGAAGCTCGGGCCGGACAACTACCTGTCATGGCATGCGCAGGTCCTGCCTCTCCTCCGCAGCCGCTACTTGGAGGGCTATGTTGATGGGTCCATCCCGTGCCCACCTCCTCACCATCCGGCATATCACACGTGGGTGGCGCAGGATCAGGCCATTCTCTCTGCCATCCAGTCCTCGCTCACGCCGAGTGTTTAGTCGATGGTCATCTTCGCCGCTACGTCCAGGAAGGCATGGGCGGCCCTCCACACCAGTTTCGCCTCTCAGTCTCAGGCGCGTGCGCACTCTATACGCACCGAGCTGGGTGAGACCAAACTTGGCGATCTCAGCATCACGGAGTACTTCAACAAGATGACGAGCCTCTGTTGGTCAGCCACTTCTGGACGCGGACTTGACCACCTTTGTGCTTAACGGGCTCGATGATGATTATGATAATCTCATTGAGAACGTCCATGGTCGAGATGATACGCTCCCGCGTCGTGAGCTCTATTCGCGCCTCCTTGGGCGTGAGCAGCGCATCAAGGCGCGCCGTGTTTCCCCCAGCTTCGTCTCCGCCAACGCCTCCACACGCGGCAAACCTCAGAAGCCGGCCCCATCAGGTGGTAAACCACCGGCTTCGCCGTCGCAGGCCTCGCGGGGTAACACGCCGACTATCACAGGAGGGAGTCGCCCAGTTGCTTGTTGTTCCAGTTGCGGCACTCCTCAGGCTTGTCAGCTTTGTGGAATAGATTGTCACCTCGCCTCTCGCTGCCACAGACGCTACAAGCAAGACTTCCTTGGCCTTGGCAACAATGGCAAAGGGAATGATAAGCAGGCTGCAGTTGCAGTGACCGGGCGCGACCATGGGCGCACCCAGTCATACTCCCTTGATCCGGCGTGGTACATGGATACAGGAGCGACTAATCACCTCACCAGCGAGATGGGCAAGCTCTCCGTTCAGGAACCGTATCATGGACATGATCAGGTGCACACCGCCAATGGAGCAGGTATGCGCATCTCCCATGTTGGTCAGGCATCACTTCTTGCACACAATTTTCGCAAACTGCATCTTTCTAACATTCTTCGAGTTCCCTCTGGTATGCGTAGTTTGTTGTCTATTCCTCAACTTACTCGTGATTATAATGTCCTTGCTGAGTTTCACCCTTTTCGTTTCTTTATCAAGGATCGGGACACGAGGGCTGTTCTGCTTAGTGGTCATCTTCGCCATGGCTTATATGCACTTGACGCACCATCTGCATCTCCTACGCCGTCTTCTCCTCAGGTGTTCAGTGGTGTTCGTGTGTCACCTACGCACGGGCATGCGCGCCTTGGACATCCTGCTGCTCCTATAGTTAGTCATGTGCTGCATTGGCATGAACTACCAGTTGTGTCCAATAAGAGTGCTGAAACTATTTGTGATGCCTGTCAGCAGGGCAAGAGTCACCAACTACCTTTTTCAGAGTCTAGTCGTGTTGTGAAACATCCTCTTGAGCTTGTGTTTTCTGATGTGTGGGGTCATGCCCAAACATCTGTTAGTGGTCACAATTACTATGTCAGTTTCATTGATGCTTACAGTCGGTTTACTTGGCTATATCTTATCAAGCGTAAATCTGATGTGTTTAATGTTTTCATTCAGTTCCAAGCACACGTTGAGCGTCTCCTTAAGCATAAGATTATTCATGTTCAATCCGATTGGGGGGGTGAATATCACAACCTCAACTCATTTTTTCATAAGCTTGGGATTTCGCATCGCGTGTCTTGTCCTCATACACATCAGCAAAACGGCACCGCTGAACGTAAGCATCGTCATCTTGTAGAGACTGGACTCACTTTACTAGCTCATGCCTCCGTCCCGTTTCGGTTCTGGAGTGATGCCTTCTCCACCGCCTGTTTCTTGATAAATAGGCTTCCCTCACAACTACTGAAAATGAAAACCCCTCTTGAACTCTTGCTCGGTGATATTCCAGACTACACGTTTCTCAAAGTGTTTGGATGCGCATGTTGGCCGCACTTGCGGCCTTACAACAAGCGTAAATTAGAGTTTCGGTCTAAGAAGTGTGTTTTCCTTGGGTACAGTTCTCTTCACAAAGGGTACAAGTGTCTTCATGTTCCCACCAATCGCGTTTACATTTCTCGTGACGTCGTGTTTGATGAGAATGTGTTCCCGTTTCATGCTCTTCCGAACCACTCTACCACTAGTTTACCACCTGTGCACTCCACTACACCTTCACCTGACCAATTTGTGGATGTTGCAAATGCTCCTGTGTTGCTTCCTAACCATGCTGCAGGTATTGGACACGGTGCCCTCCTTGAACTCCTGGATGATGAGGTTCTGGATGATACTCATGATGGCCACGTTGATCCTGTGCATGGCCCATGCATGGAGGGTCATGCCCATCAGCCCGATGCATCCACAGCCGCCCCACGGGCGTCGGCAGTGCCCGCGGCTGCACCTGCCGAGGCCGCCCCGTTGGCCGAGGCGCCCGCTCCAGCGCCCGGGTCGCCCGCCTCAGCGCCCGGGTCGCCCGCCCCGTCGATCGGGTCGCCCGGCCCTGTGCCCGGCTTGCCTGGCTCGCCCGCCAGGCCACAGGCACTACCCTCGTCGGGCCCATCAGCAGGCGGCCCAGCAGCCTCGGGAGCTGCGCCGGCCAGCCCCGCCTCGGCTACATCGTCGCCTGGGTCTAGTAGCCCTGTCCCGGCAACGTCGCCCGGGGCTGAGTCTGCTAACTCTGGCTCGTCCAGCCCGTCTTGGCCACGACGCCTTCGTCGCCTGTGGCAAGCCCCGTGGTGCCAGCACCGCCCGCTGTGGTCCCTCATCGACCACACACGCGCAACCGGTCTAGTGTTTTTTGCCCTAAGGAACGCAAAGACGGGACAGTGGCGTGGCTTGCTGCATGTGTGGCTCATGCCGCTGCGGATCCCACGGCAGAGCCGCGTCATTTTCAGGCTGCATTGGGTATTCCTCATTGGCGTGCTGCCATGGAGCAGGAATTTCAGGCCTTGCTGAAAAATGGTACTTGGCAACTTGTTCCTCCGGTCTCTGGCGTCAACATCATTGACTCCAAGTGGGTGTTTAAGGTCAAACGACATGCAGATGGTTCTATTGAGCGCTACAAGGCACGGCTGGTTGCCAAGGGTTTCAAGCAAAGGTACGGTCTTGATTATGAAGACACATTCAGTCCAGTTATCAAGCCTACTACTATTCGTATACTGCTGTCTCTTGCCGTTACTCGTGGTTGGTCGCTTCGTCAGCTTGATGTGCAGAATGCTTTCCTCCATGGAGTTCTTGAGGAAGAGGTTTATATGCGTCAACCACCCGGTTTTGTTGATCCTACGCGTCCGCATCATCTCTGTCGTCTGGTCAAGGCGTTGTATGGACTTAAACAGGCGCCTCGTGCATGGCATGCTCGTCTTGGTTCTGCTCTCCGGGCTCTTGGGTTTATTCCCTCAACTGCTGACACGTCACTGTTTCTCCTTCAGCGCCCTGAGGTGACGATGTATCTCTTGGTGTATGTTGATGATATCATCCTTGTCAGTTCCTCCAATGCTGCTGCCGATCGCCTTGTGTCTGCATTAGGTGAGGAATTTGCTGTCAAGGATTTGGGTGCTCTGCATTATTTTCTTGGATTGGAGGTGTCACGGTCCTCTACTGGGTTGACTTTGAGTCAGAAAAAGTACTCCATGGATCTGTTGGGCCGTGCTGGGATGCTCCAATGCAAACATGCTATCACTCCGATGTCTGCCACTGATCGGTTGTCTGCCCTTGATGGAGATCTTCTTTCCACTGATGACGCCACTGAGTATCGCAGTCTTGTTGGTGGTCTGCAATATCTCACTATCACCAGACCTGATGTCTCTTATGCAGTCAACCGTGTGTGCCAGTATCTGCATGCACCTCGTACCACTCATCTCTCGGCAGTTAAGCGCATCCTGCGTTATGTTTCTTCTACTGCTTCGTATGGTCTGCTCCTTCAGTCTGCACCGTCTTGTGAACTTTCGGCTTTCTCTGATGCGGATTGTTCTGGAAGTCCTGATGATCGGCGATCCACGGGGGATATGCAGTGTTCTTTGGTCCTAATCTGATCGCCTGGAATGCACGCAAGCAAGCCACCGTGTCTCGTAGCAGTACTGAAGCTGAGTATAAAGCTGTTGCTGATGCTACCGCTGAGATCATATGGGTACAATCTTTGTTGCGGGAGCTGAGAGTCTCTCTAGGTCATCCTCCAGTTCTGTGGTGTGATAACATCGACGCTACATACCTTTCATCTAATCCGGTGTTTCATGCTAGGACGAAACACATCGAGGTTGACTATCACTTTGTTCGGGAACGTGTTGCACAGAGACTGCTTTGTATCAAGTTCATCTCCTCCAAAGATCAACTTGCTGACATCTTCATGAAGCCTCTTCCACAACCACAGTTTGTAGGCTGTAGGCACAATCTTAACTTACTTTGTACTTCAGGCTACAGTTAAGATTGAGGGAGGGTGTTAGACTGTATATACGTAGTCTTGTACATGCCTTGCATTGTACCTCTTGGTACGTCTATATAATGAGATAGCCACACCCCGTTTTAGGGTGTCGAGCCAGTTTCCCTAACCCTATGTTTTACACAGTAGAGGGTTTCATACAAACATACTACAACAAGCAAAACTATGCAATCATTAGCCTAGTATAAACTAGATTGTGAGCCTCATGCAATAATAGTTGGTTAATAGACTTCAAAGCTTCAGGCACACTTCAGCGGAGAATTAAATGGCAAGGTATTTAATTATGTCAACTAATAGTTATACAATTACCCAACATCAGGCATCATTCTTTGGGCATCTCATTAACTGAGGACAAATAAAGCAATTGAAAAGAGCAAATTAACTATGCCTGAAACAAACAAGGAATTGAACTATTGAGTTGGATAAAGTGACTTACCTTAACAGGTTGGAGAGGCTCACCGCAGCTCCTACTTCTCTTGCAAGGCTCCTTCCTAACATCTTGTACATGGAAATCCTCAATCTTATCTTCATTGCACGCCCTCTGCAAGGTGACACAAACTAGTTACTCGTCTCCTTGGAAGATAAATATGCATACTTTCCAGTCTGTGAACACAAAAGGATGAGATTATAACAAAACAACACCACATAATGAAACATGCCGCATCTCTTGCACTTGCACACAATGAAATGAGCATTTACTATGTGTGCACTATGTAAAAACTAGGCATACCTTAGAACTGGATCTCCAAGTACTCTTGGAGAGCCTACTTTAGTGTACAGCCAAACCTTTATGTCACCTATGAGTTAGACAAGGCCCCACTATAGCAGCCCTTAGTGTTTAAATCGTTGACAAGCTCTTTAGAGTGTTAGGTCAAGAACAACAAGTAATCAAAGCAAACAATCCTAGTATGGCTGGCTGATGCAAACAAGCAATTGAACACATGTGTGAGAAAATCTTACATATCAAGAAAAGAAGCAAAGAAGGAGGCTTAAAGACCATCACTTGACTGACAAGATTTAAGGGGCATTTAAACATCATGTGCAACTTATGAACTAACATAAACATTGCATATTCCAGATTCTACAATGGAATGCACATGTATTAGGTAATGCCATGTATGATGATGCCCAAATGTACACTATAGCAGGCAGGAGTGATTCATCATTGCACGCACAATTGAATTGCAGGTTAAGGGCCAGTTCGATTCCGCCTTTTCAGGGCTTATTGTCAAAATAAGCCATAAAAGATGTAAAGAAGTCATTTTTGAGTTATGGGCTTGGGCTTAACTAATTTCACTTTGGAGGGGGGTGTTTCGGGTAGAACCTCACTAAAAATTGAAAGGAAGGGGAATAGTGAAATGACTCTGTTGTCTGCCTATATTACACTCAAAATGCAACTGCTGACGCCCGTGTCACACCTGACCCTCAAGTAAAAACAAACACGCAAGCGTTCATTGCCCTGCCCGCTTGCATATCCTCTCCCCTTTCCCTCTACCTCGATCCCCTGCCTGCAGCACTAGGGTTCCTCCAGCGAGCCGTCACCACTGGTCCCATCTGGCCTGGTCCTCGACGATGCTCTATCCAGCTAGGCTACATGGCCGGCGGGTAGGGGCAAATCTCCCTGGCTGCTACTCCCTCTGGCGCTGCCCCTCATTCTCATGGTCTCCAGCAGCTGCTCCAGTGGTTCATCCAACGCACTACTCCGGTGGGCCCTACAAACCTACAGCTGATGCCACACTCCGACAGAAGGCACCTTATTCCCCCTCCCCTCCTCCCAGGTCATGGCCTTGAGGTGTTGTTGAAGGATGAGCTCATCCAACAAGGTGAGGATCTCCTCTGATTTTTTGCCAAATTTTCATTCTGATCCACTATATGATGAATTGCTATGAGTTGCTTCTACTGCTGCTATATGATGCATTGCTATGAGCTGCTCCTGCTGCTGCTATATGATGAATTGCTATGAGCTGCTGTTGCTATATGATGAATTCCTACGAGCTGCTACTGCTGCTATATGATGAATTGCTATGAGCAGCAACTGCTGCAATATGATGAGTTGCTATAAGCTGCTCCTGCTGTTGTTGTATGATGAATTGCTATGAGATGCTCCTGCTGATGCTATATGATGAATTGCTATGAGCTGCTCCTGCTACTGCTATATGATGAATCGATATGAGCTGTTGCTGGTATATGATGAATTGCACACTGCTGCTGCTGTATGATGAGTTGCTATGAGCTGCTGCTGCTATATGATGCTTTTAGGTGGTGCTGCTATATGATAATAACCAGCCACTTGGACCATCGAATTTCAATAAATAATTATTCTTCATTTAAATGTGGGTCATTTGTTCTTCGTTTAAATTAGGCAATGGGATCTCTATGGAAAACATTGACCAAAGTAGATTGTGCCAAGTAGATGCTATCTTTGTATTTGCATTTTGAGCAAATAGTGATGGTCTGTTTTCCTATCATACTAATTACGGCACTGGGTTCAATTTGTGATGCTTGCAAGTCAAACTAATTTTCATATGGGCAGCAAAATGAAAAAATATAATGCAATCTAGACTTTTCACTAATCATACCAAAGATACGCTGAAAATGTAATGAAAAGAACTGGTTGGCTTATTACATGGAGCTTATATTCACAGGTGCTTATTTTCTTAGGATAACTCGTAATAATTGTCCCTAGGAAACTTTGCCAATAGAACTGACATACAAATAACATGTCACGATGATTGCAATGGAGGAGTGACGTACCATAGCACACTGTATAGGCTCACCGCGGCCTCTCCTTTTTTTGCGATGTTCCATGAAATTGCCACATACATCTTGTACTTTTTCATTGTGTAACCCTATCTGCAAGTTGACATGGCTAATTTTAGACATCTCTACATGATGATACATTGCATATCCCTTGCGCATATTTAAACAACCAATTAATGATTGTGTGTGTAGCATAAACTAGCCATGAATCTGTGTGCTGGACTAGCAGGCACTCTAAGGGAGCCTAATGTAGTGCACTGGAATTCCTACATGCCACCTACGATTTTGTGTAATCTACTGCCTCTGTTCCTAAATATATGTCTTTGTAGAGATTCCAGTATGGACCACATACAAATGTATATAGATGCATTTTCGAGTGTAGATTCACTCATTTTGCTCCGTATGTAGCCTATAGTGGAATCTCTAGAAAGACTTATATTTAGGAACAGAGGTACGAGGTAGTATCATGTATGACATCTACATATCTAATTTAGCAGCCAGTAGTAGAAATCATTGTCTGCACAAAGGGATTACTGGTCGAAAATCCTAGCAAAGCACGCTGGCAGGCATAGAACAATACAAGAGAGAGAGATACGCACTTACAAGATCATAGCAATGCCTCAGTCCAGGATTTCGGTTGGCCAAGCTATTAGATCCAGAAGAAACATCATCCTAGTAGTTTTTGCCACCTGCATAACAGGTAACAGCGACCTGTTAGTATATTTGAAGTACATCGGGTAGGTGATGCTGGACGAGTTTAAAGGTGACAAGTACCTAGGCCGTGGCGGGTGTTTGGCATCTTGCCATACGGTGGAAATCAGGTTAGAAACGTTAAGGGTGATGACGCTGCGCTGGCTGTCGGGGTCCGATAAGGAGATCTAGAACCTTCGAGTAGGGTGTTTGTGGAGCGGCTCCGGTAGGGTGGACTATGATGTGGGCGAAGCGGATCTGTGGCCGTGCACGAGGGCGTAGGTGAAGCTGCTCCGGTGGTTGGGTTAAGGATGGTGTCAACGATGCAGATCTACGGCCATGGACGGGGCGTCAGAAGCTGCTCTGGTAGGTTGGATGAGGGTGCGAGGAAGCAGATCTAAGGCCATGGACTTGTGAGTTGGCAAAGCAGCCCCGGTAGGTTTGAGAATGGTATATGCGAAGCTACTCCGGTAGGGTTGACGATGGTGTCGGTGAAGCGGCTTCGATAGGGTTGAGGAAGGTGTCGGCGGCTGTCGACGGGGGCGTCGATGGGGCGGCACTGGGGTGTGTGGACGAAGTGTCTCTGGTGGGGAGTACGAATGAGCCGCTGCAGATGCGCAGCGGTTGATGAGAGTACCGGCGAAGCAGATCCGGCGCCGTGGACAAGGCCGACACTGAATGGGTTGTGGTACAGTGGTGGATGAGCAGTCTACTTGTTTCTAGGGGAGGTGGGAGGGGTAGATGCGGCCGTAGAAGCAGATCCAGCATGGTGGACGCCGCTGGTAGTGAATGGGCTCTGGTACGCCGGTGGATGAGCAGTCTAGGGTTTCGAGAGGGGAGGGGAGAAAGGCCGATGAAGTATGGATGACATGACATAAGATGCTCTGGTGCTGTTGAGTTAGTCGTTTTTGCGGGAGGGGGAGAGGAAATGGGGGTGCCGTGTAGTGGGGGGAACTGGAAGTTACCAAAGTTGCCCCGACCTATTATGTTGATGAGGGCGATATTGTAACTGTTGGTCTCCATGCACCAAGGACAAAAGGGGAATTTTGCATGCTAAAGACTAAGGTGGCAGAAATTTTAGAAGGAGGCGGGAGATTTTGCCGCCCGCAGGATCGTTCGTATCTAGTTTCAACTAATTTTGGACCATGCTAGCGGGGAGGTCATGCTATACTACACGGGGCATGCTTTAGCAGTTAATAATTGGTGTGAAGTCCACCCCAAAAAAAGACAATAACTCGGGATGATGCACCAATAACATGGACGTTCACACGGGCGCGACCAATCGTACGGGTGAAGTGGCGCGTTCACAAAAAAGGGACCAAACGCTCAGCCTATGTATTTCTCGTGTAAATAGATAATATAGTGCCATTGGTTATTTACATTAAACATAATGCATTGACGTGTTAGTGTATAGGCGCACAAAAAGAAATGGATATTGTAGTCCGCTACTTAAAAGTGTTACCTCATATGATTACATAGCCTCCATTTCATAAATTGCGTACCTGTTGAATTCATATATGAATATTACATATATTACTTCATAATAGAACCTTAAATCATCCAAGACTAATGAATTTGAATGCAAGAGTAACAATGGTGCATGTACATGATAGTTACATTGGATGTTTGAAGAAACATCACTGTAACTTTGGCATGCACAACTGAAAAGGTTTATTTAAATAGAAAAAAATGTGATATGTGAGTGTTCAATCTTTATAGCATTGAATCGATATTGTACCTTTGCCACGATATGAAGTAGATATTGATTTATGTTCAAGCAATGCACGTCCACGATCGCTAGATAGTGATACGTGAATGAATTGTGCAATCTCTCTCACACGCATACATATCTCATTTTCCTGTGGGCATCGGAATCACACAAGCCCACTTCGTGTATTTATCTACCTCCGTCAAGGTTAGAATTCGTCTTTCTACCCCGTCCTACAAGTCTCTCACACAGAAACACACACGCTCTCTCTATCTAACACGCCCACCCCTTTAATTCCTCCCACCCACAGCCTCTAATATTTCAAAGTATAATAATGTCTCTCACACATATGCCTAAGGTTAACTCGAGTTCCAGAACCATATGAATACATACAATGGGATTCCAGTAGAGCACCTTTTGTTTTGAGATCTCGCTCTCTCTCTCTCTCTCTCTCTCTCTCTCTCACACACACACACACACACACACACACACACACACACACGCGCGCGCGCGCGCGCGCACACACACACATTGTTTCTCGCTTCATTTTTTCCAGCACTTGCATGCACACCGTTTGTTTATCTTTGTGATGCTTTAAGTATGCCTCGCACAAATGCTATCCATCTATCCCTTAATATAGCTAGATATGTGTCACACAAACTCCTTCTCCCTACTAGCAAGATGCCCATGCGTTGCACGGAACATCAAGATGCATTTGTATTAGTTTATCTTGTGGGAGAAAAGGATGAACGAGGGAATGCCTTATTTGCAAATGCGGAGAGAGGTGTGGGTATCTTTTTGCAAAATTTCCATAGTTTCCTTCCTATCCGTCAGATATAAATCGGATGGCCTATATTGCAGGATGGCAGGAACACCATCATCACGAACTCTGTTTTTTATAAGAGTAGAGATATGTAAGTGTCACTACCCCCCCCCCCCCACACACACCCACACACCCACACACACACCCCGACACCGAAGGAGTAGGTGACACCTCGATCTTGATACTAATCTATCGACTGGCTTCTCTCTCTCTCTCTCTCTCTCTCTCACACACACACACACACACACACACACACACACTACCCGACACCGAAGGAGTAGGGTGGCACCTCGATCTTGATAGTAATCTATCTACTCCTCTTTCATACACACACACACACACTCGCTAGTTGTGCCTCTGTGCCTACCGCGCACACTCTCGATACGTCTTTCTCTCCCCCCCAACAATGACAGCAGAAGGGTGACAACTCGATCTGGTCATAATCTTTCAATTGGTTTCTCTCTCAAACATTGTGTCACTGTGCCTCGCTCAGTAGCCCCCTCGATATGTAGACTTCTCGCGCGTGCACAGCTGTAGTGACGATGACGCTGAACCCAGTGTGCCTTGTTTTTACCGGCCTCATGTGATAGTTTTCACCCTGTTTTCTGTTAATTAAGAAGGCAACCTTTTCTTTGGTACTACTAGTGAATATGAAATCATTAGGGGCAAACATAAAATATATCACTTCGACCCAATTATCGCAGTAACTATTTTAAAAGAAACTAGCTAGATGCCCCTGCGTTGCACGGAACATCAAGATGCATTTGTATGAGTAGTTTATCTTGTGAGAGAAAAGGATGAATGAGGGAAGGCCTTATTTGCGAATTTGGAGAGGGGTGTGGGTTTTTGCAAAATTGCCATAGTTTCCTTCGTATCCGTTAGATATAAATCCGACGGCCTATATTGCAGGATGGCACGCACACCATCATCACCAACTCTGTTTTCTACTCCCTCCGTTCCTAAATATTTGTCTTTTTAGAGATTTCAACAAGTGACTACATACGGAGCAAAATGAGAGAATCTACACTCTAAAACATGTCTACATACACATCAGTTCATTTGAAATCTTAAAAAGACAAATATTTAGGAACCGATGGAGTATAAGAGTAGACATGGAGATATATCTCCAGCATGGTCTACAACAAAAATGTGCTGGACTGGTTAGCGCCGGATGCTTGCAACGCGATGACATGAGTTCGAATTCTATCTTCAATTTTAGATTTTTTATATTATATAGTACTTATTTAATATATACTTCTTTCACTACTATACTGACAATGGAACCCACAGAATATTTAGAATACAAGATTAAGGATGGACTTGTTTCTTTTTAACTTTCCGTACGATGATGTAGCCACCCTGCAAGTCATGTGTACACTATACATGCAATTAATTTTTTATAGAGGGACAATCATACACGCAATTAACTCAAATGGATTGGATGTCACTCTATTATTTCCAGCATAAGAGCATCTCCAACGGCAACCGACAAATTTCCTCTAGCTTCCTTCCGCGGAGGACGACATCAAACGCCAGCGGCATACATTTTCACAACTCTAACCAACCAGATGAAATTCGTGCAAACACAGACTGATTTCATATAAGCATGAAGAATTTTGTATAAAAAAGCCGGATCTTCATATAAACATGATGGATTTCATTACATTTACATGAACTAAGCGGTGCCAATCTGTCTCTCTTGGTAAAATTAATACTCCCTCCGTCCGGAAATACTTGTCCTAGAAATGGATGTATCTAGACTTATTTTAGTTATAGATACATAAAATTTATCCATTCTTAGAACAAATATTTCCCGCCAGTTGGAGAGGGAGTACATAATCTAAATGGCCACCCGCGGATCCATTTGTCTTCCTCATGTCCGTCAGACACTTGCGGGGTCGACGAAGGTCCTCGGAAGAGACGAAGCAGCAAAAAAACCACCTGAATGTGCAGTCATCACCTCGGCGGTGGCCTTCATGGGACCCAAGTGGCGGCGGCCTCCCGTGTTCTACTTCTCCTCGATGATGCTGGCGGACACGGAGAAGCTGGCCACCGACTCGTCGCTCTCCATGCACCCAGCTTCAGTCATTGGCTGCATGGCGCTGCCGCAGGCACGGGAGGCGCGGCCGCAGGCATGAGAGGCGCGGACACAGACACGGGAGGCGCAACCACCATAGACACTGGTGCTGCGGTACGACGCGGCAGCGACGACACCCGTACCGGCGTGCTCGCTGCTGTGCCGGCGTAGAGCAACTCGCCACTCCTCATCGTGCTGAACTGGAGCGGCGAGTTGTTGAACCACGCGCCTGCTTGGGGTGGCAACTGGCTCCGTCGGGCCAAGCAAGGTTGGTGAAGCACGAGCGGCCTCGCCCGTATCCGGAGGGCTCGGCAGGCCACCAGCCAGGTAATATGACGGAGAACGGCTCCTTGGAAGCCATCGAAGAGTGGAGAAATGGTGAAGGAGGAGATGGGGGAGCGGTGGAGGGGCGCGATTCTTTCCCACTGTCTGTCTGGCCTCGTGTAAATAGAGGGCGGACGGTAGGAGCTTAGCTGGCGTCTGGCCTCGTTTAAACTGGGTGGACGGGAGGAGCTCGACCGGTGTTGCGTTTAATTCCGGCCCGCTTATGAACGGACGTTTGGCCGGACTAGGTTTCTCGGTTTGCATGCGGGTTTAATGGAGGGGTTTGGTGGAGGCGAGGAGGCGTGTTCAGCTAGGCGTGCAGCGAGCGGCGCAGTACTATTCGATTTGACAGCGGGAGACGCAGTTTCCGATACGGCTTTAATGCAGACGAGGGAGGGAGTAGCGGTTCCCGAAATGTTGAATGGCCAATGCATCCTCCTTCAATTAATGCATGAGGGGAGTAATGGGAGGAGGACCGGGAAAAGAGGCTGCACGATGTGAATGCAATGCAGTTTGCCCTCATATGAAGGTGCCCCTCCATTCCAATGCATCTACCACATTGTACGCACTTAAGCATTTTCCTAAGCACCTACACTAAGCACAAAAGAGCTCACTCCAGACCCATGACGGCGATGCGTGCGAGTGTCCAGCGGCACATAGCTTAGGGAAGGCGTGTTGCCTAGCATTTTCACTTTCATTTGGGACCGCTGTTGAGCAAACCAACTATTGGAAAACCGCACCCCGCCCACAGCCGGGTTGGAAAATAGAAACAAGGGGAAGATCTAGATGTAGCATGGAAGCCAAGAAATTTGGTGTCAGATGGGGCTCGTTGATAGAGTAGGAGCATTCCGTACTAGTACTAGTCCTACTAGTACCAAGTTTGTACTATACAACTAGTACTACCACTATACAACTAGTAGGTATGTGCACGGCACAACATCGTAGGAACAAAAACGGGAAGATCTTGTTTTGGGTGATTTATCTTTTTTTCAGTCAACGTAGTATGAATAATATGATGTGGGGGGCACCCATGAAGCTTATGTGGCTTGGTTGCATGGCTACGAAAGGTTAGAGAAAAATAAATATATAATGTGTTTAGAGTGCACTTCAGTAAATAGATATACTTTGGATCCATGCAATGGGCCGGCACATCTATATCTATACTCCCTATATAGTGTGTGAAAAACTTTGAAAGTTGGTTGTTGGATGAAGCCAATCCGACGGTACAAAGATGGCAAATCTGAGCACTACTGGTCATTGGATATCATGTACATTCCACCAGATTCTGCCACATGTAGAATCTAGAAAACTCCACGGTTGAACTTATTAATTCATGACTAAGGGTTTGTTTGGTTTGAGACTAAGTTTGCCAAAGCTTGCCACATCTAAGGTTAGGCAAGTTTGACCAATTTAGGTGTGTGTTTGGTTCAAGCCACATTTTAGGCAAGCCACACTATGGTCCCACATCACATACACACAAAAAGTGCGGCAAGATTCCCTTAGGCTTGCCAACTTGTGGCTCTCATTTTGAAGAACTAACCTTAGGCAAGTTTGGCAACATTGTATGGCAAAGTGTGACACTCCTAGGCCTAGAACCAAACAGCCCCTAACTTTCCCACAACTCAGCTTAGGCAAAGTGTGTGGTTGTTTGGTTTGTGACTAAGATTGCCAAAGATTGCCACAAGTAAGGTTAGGAAAGTTTAACTAACTTAGGTCAGTGTTTGGTTCAAGCCACACCTTAGGCAAGCCTGACATACACACAAAAAATGTGGCAAGATTCCCTTAGGCTTGCCAACTTGTGGCTCTAATTTTGAAGAACTACCTTAGGCAAGTTTGGCAACATTGTATAATAGTGTGGCATTGCTAGGCCTAAAACCAAACAACCCTTGTGTCTGCCACAAAAAATGTGGCTAACAAAATGGCCACCACAAGTGTGGCAAGATTTGGCAAGAAGTTGAGTCTATGACATGTGGACCATGTAGCTAGAAAAGTGTGGCAAGCCACAAGTGTAGCAATGAACCAAACACATGCCTAAGATATTGTGGCATGCTTAAGCTTAGGTGTGGCAACCTTAGGCTGCAAACCAAACATCTATATCTATACCCCTATATAGTGGGTGAATAAGTTTGAAAGTTGGTCGTTGGATGAAGCCAATCCGACGGTACAAAGATGGCAAATCCGAGCACTACTGGCCGTTGGATATGATCTACATTCCACCAGATTTTGCCACATGTAGAATCTATAAGACTCCACATGTAGAATCATAATGCACAAACCACCAGAATCTCATGCGTGCAATGCACATGTACCTTACTAGTAGTTGGTAGTAGTAAGAAACAAATTCCGGGTTTGGCACGAGCTCGTACTGCGGGAGCACCACAAGGCCTGCCGCAGGAGTTACATTTCCCTCTCAGGGGCCACAGGACCGAACTTTTGTGGCTTAGTGCCCGACCTATGAGTCAATGACATGCAGACCTTAAATGCGGCTGGCCCACATGTCATTCTCATGGTGGTGGCGTGGTTTGCGACTCACTCGTTCGAGATGAACCGGCCGGTGGTGGCGTGGCCGTGGCGAGGGTGCCATAGCTGGGCATTGAGGCGTTACGAGGCGTAGATGGCCACACCAGTGGGTACTACCTGTAGTACAGAAGTACTCTAGCAGAGGATTGATGCCCGGGACGAAATGTGTCATAGCCGCTGGATGAAAATTCAATGGTGCAGGAGTATGGATCGGAGCACAACAGCGGAGCAAGCAAACCACGTCCAATCGGGTGTAGCTGTGGTAGAAAGTTGATGGTCGCCACAGTTCAGCTAGCCCGCATGTCATGCACACAAAGGCAGAGGAGCAGTGGGACCGAGAGGGATGAGGCGCACGTCGGGGGGATGAGGATCCCCTGACGTGAACAATACTACCATTCTGTCACTAACATGTGGGACCCCCAAGCATGGGTCCCACCTGTCAGCAAAGGAAAGGCAGGGTAAGGCAGTGATAGCCATGTCAGAGGATCCATGTCCACGTCAGGGGACATCATGCCGTGGGTTGGACCAGCGTCATGGGAATCGCGTGTGGGTGTGGCAGTGGTAGAAACAAGAAATGTGATGGTCGTCGTGGTTCAACTTCCATGGACAAGCTGTCATGTCTGCTGACACATGTATATCAAAACTAGAGTGTTTACATTTCAAGCACGTGAACACATATTATTCTACTACTTTGGATCCATTGCAACGCACGGGCGAGCACATTTGTAGTAGTAGTGTCTATCTCTATCTCTAGAGGCCTTCCCTCGTTCATCCTTTTCTCTCACAAGATAAACTACTCATACAAATGCATCTTGATGTTCCGTGGAATGCACGAGGATGTTTCCTTCGGGGTCTCTCCAGCGCGGCATGGCCGTAGTTGCAAGTTGACGCCCCTTGAGATGCCGACGTTGAGGGGCACTCGGATTTCCTCCGATGAGCAGGTAAGATGAGTTTGATCATGTAGTAAATGCATTCTAAACACTACTTCCATGTCCATTTCCTAATTCTCCCCCTGCCCACTGTTTCACAGGTTAGGCTTAGTGCGAGTGGAGATTGGCTTGCATATGTACGGGAGGGTACCAACATCAATTTGCACAACATTTACAATGGTGACACCGTTCTCGTAGAACCTTTGTCCAACATTGGGATCAACCATGCAATGGGCCACCGCATGAATTGGTACAATGGAACCATGGTGAGATTGAATAAGATAGCACGAACCTTGCACATGGCGGTCAAAGGTGGACCATGCTGTCTGCGGCCGATTTGTTGCCGTACAAGTACGAAGACGCTGTGCTCCTTTCTAACCGCATCTTCACGGTGAAAAACCAGGGGACTTGTTTCGTATGGGACACATCCTACGATATACTCCCTCTCTCCCAGTTTATTTGTTTTGAATCTTTTTGTTTTATAAGTTTTAAATTCAAAATTTAGAGCTCCCCATCACATGTTGAGATTACAATGTCCATTAAATTCTTGCATGCATGTATAGTAAAGAAACAAATCTCGAGTTTGGCACGAGTTCGTGCAGCGGTAGCACCACAAGGCCTGGCGCAGGAGTTACATTTCCCTCTCAGGGCCCTCGGGACTGAGCTTCAGCACCTTACTACACCTGCCTTTGAGTCAATAACATGTGGACCCGATAGGTGACTGGTCCACATGTAATGCTCCCGAAGGCAGAGGGGCAGTGGGGCCGAGAGGGGTGAGCCGCAGGTTGGGGGACAGTGGTGTCATGGGTTCGAGCGGCGTCATGGGAATCGCATGTGGCTGTGGTAGAAACTTGATGCTCGCCGCATTTAAGGTGGCCCACAAGTCATGCACACAAAGGCAGAGGGGCGGTGCGGCCGAGAGGGGTGAGGCGCACGTCGGGGGACGTGGTGCCGTGGGTTGGAGCGGCATCGTGGGAATCGCGAGTGGCAGTGGATGAAACGTGATGGTCTCCATAGTTGAAGTTCCATGGACAAGCTGTCATGTCTACGGACACATGCATTGCATACTGATCACCGGAAGGAGTAGTAGAGAAAGCAAGGCGGATAAATAGTTCCTTATAGTCAAGCAGACCCACGCTACTACTTGTTCCAAAGACATGCACACCATCGAAATAGTCCATCTATATCAATATACAGCGAGAGGGAATAATTTTTTTTATAAGAGAGGAAATAGTTCATCCATCCATAATGCCCTGTTGCTGGTGCAGCCTCTTCTTCTTCTTCTTCTTCTTCTTCTTCTTCTTCTTCTTCTTCTTCTTCTTCTTCTTCTTCTTCTTCTTCTTCTTCTTCTTCTTCTTCTTCTTGTTCTCATTTTCTGTGGGAGACGGCTTCGCAACAAGCTCTTTAGACCTTGCAGCTATCTCAAAACTCACATGGGCATCGAGGGAAGCATATTTTATCCGCTCGTATGTCAAGGGATAATTCTCCCATCCAGAAGACCTTAATGCCACCGTCTCATCACCCTTCTGAAGATTTGTACCGAGCACAAAATTTTCTATGTCGAATAGGGATGGTGTCTGTTTATCACAATCTTCTACAGGAATTTTGATTCTAGTTTGTAGGTCAGCGATGCTTTTCAAATCAAGGTTTTACGGCTCCAGCTTCTGTTTGTCCCCTTCGATGGCTGCCCCACAGAAGTATATGTCCTCACGAGACAAGAAATCGTGAAGCTCACCTGGTATGGAGGGCGCGTGTATGATGTGGTACACCAAAACATCATCTTCAAGGCACAGCTGAAGGATGGCGGCGCGTTGGATCTTCCCAATGGCACACTCCGTGTACTCTGCGTCGAGACCGATGACCCTCATCTCTACCTTTTCGAGGGATTTGGATACATTGTTGATCCACTTCCGAATGACCCTTGGGTGGACGGTGACGGTGGCAACTATGCTCAACGAGCCTTCGACGAGGACATGTTGGATGCTAATAACCTGCATCTCGATCTCTTTCGCCATTTGAAACCGCTGGAACCGAGGGATATTGTTTGGAGAATTAGGATTAGATGGCTAGTCTAACTGAAGTTGTAGATGATTATTTAAAGAGGTTAAAACAATGTGAACGCAGTGGGGTTTGGATGCAAATGAAGACGAAGGGGAGGTGAAGAAGCCGAGGAAAATCAGTTCCCGATGGAGAACTAAATGGGAGAAGTGGCGTGCAGGTAGTTGATTAGATGGCTAGGTAGACTAAACGAAAAGGCTATGCGGGTAGACTGAGGAGTCGTACCTGTTCGTGTACGTGCCCATCCTTCTTGATAGGTGGGACCTATGCAAACATATAAAATTGTGTCGTAGCTGGTTCAGATGGATATTGGCGCGTGCGTGGTAGACACAACATTCTCTGGTTAAGAAATACATGGTTATCCTCATCAAAAAAGAAAAGGCCCATTTTCACGCTTCCGCATGCACGAGAATTTGGTTCTGCTCGCAATATGGATGATAGTTGGAGGACGAAGTGAATAGGCTGCTAGCACGGGAGACCTATTTCCTCTATACAGTACTAGAGTACTCATGTTCCTACTACTACTAGTAGTAGTAGTAGTAGTACAACTGTGGTACACTTGATGGTCAAAATACTATTCATCCGGTCCTCACAGTGAAGTGACAACACCCTGCGCCTGACACTAGTCCAGGCGGCGTGTTCGGGTTACCAAAGTCAGCCTCACCCTGTGCACTGTGCAGTCTGTCACTACTGCTGTACAACACATTAGCATGCCTCGCCTTGTCTCCCTCTCCCCTCCCATAGCACCACTCCATCTCCATCTCCATCTCCGTCTCCATCTCACTGTGCCCCCGTGTACTGTCGCCTCGCTCGCCTCCCCTAGTACCACTATTCCCTCGCTAGCCGCTCCAGCACTGACAGCCTTCTCCCCCGTAAATCAAGCCCCCCAAAACCCCCACCTTCCAAACTCCACCTTGGCCGAACGCGAACCGTGTAGCATCCATATGAGCCGCGATTGGAGAAATCTCCCCAGTGACATCCTCGACCTCTATTGTTCATGTATGGATATATTGAGCGCCCTGCGGCTGGCTGCATGCTCGAGGGACATGCACACAACCATCGTCGAAGTGAGGCCTAAGCTTTTCAAGACACCCCGCTTGCTGCTATTTGGTCTTGCGAGATTGGCTCACCATGATACGGAGGCTTACATGATGCCCCTCGACTTCAATCCGATCTCCATTAGCCGAAACTTCTTTGCAGGTATGTAGTAGGTCACCGTACATCATTTCCCTCGACTTCGATCCGATCACCATCGCCCGAAACTTCTTGGCAGGTATGTACTGGGTCGGCATGAACTCCCACTAGATGGCTGCCTTCAGACAAGACGGTAAAAAGTTGGTGCTCGTGAACTTCCAGACCTCCCATGAGATTATCCTTCCTCCGTTGGATTATATAGAGTTTTACCATCGCGATCCAAGTCATCTAGATTACCACGTCAGTTGGACGGAACTTGTTTTGCAGAAGATTGTAATCTACCAAGTGCCCACACAACATGCCAATTACGCAGACTTCAAGCTATTTGCCTTGTTTGACCGCGGACTCGCCTATCTTTACGCTGGTGCCTTGTTTAGCTGGAGACAACTCAGCTTGCAGTGGATCATCAACAAAGCTGATACACACTTATGTGATGCTATTGAACACAATGGCATCATCTACGCGATCGACAAAGCAGATGGCACCACGTATTGCTGGGACGGCGCCTGTAAGTTGTTTCCATCTCATGTTAATGATGACGCCATGACACTGTTTGCACTTTTTGTGATGATTGGCATATCCCTGTTTGAGCAGAATTTGAGTAGAACTATGGCAATGTATTAGAGACGCCGTAAATCAGCTATATTTGGAATGAGTTAATTCATGCGATTGTGACCATGTCATTACAACCAATTTGTACCCCTGAATAATCAAACGGTTAGGAATATATGGATATTCTCCTTATTTTACAGTAATCTATATACTACTACTAAATATGAGTGTGTATCAATGGCCATGTTAGTTTCCTCATTTTCATGATGTAGAAACATGCACCACACTGTTGGTTTCATCTAACCATACATTAGGGAAGTAAATGTGCATATGGAGAACTCTATATTTGGAAGTAGTGAAATCCTGTAATGCTTACCATGTGTACATACCTATATTCGCCCTTCAGCAATCAATGGCTAGAATAATATCCTCACAAAAAATTTGCCCACAGAACACGAGTATATAACAATGCATGGTCTGTTAGTTACCTTGAAGAATTTGTTTGTGAGGACAGAACATGATTACATAACATGCATGACATGGTAGTTTCCTATGAAGAATCGATTGCGAGATAACATGAGTATAACCGTGCATGGCACTTCTATATTTTCGAACTCAGTATACATTTCCCTGTATTTTCCTCCCAGTTCCAACAGGGACATATCAATGTTGTTTCTTGCATTATCCTACTCATACTCTGAACAATGCTGATCTTACATTAACAATGCCTGTCCTTTTGATATGATGCAGTGTCCCTACAGTTACTGCCCCTTGTAATCACACCACCTTTGCCAAAAACAGGGAAACACAACTGGTTCCTCGCTCGATCAGACGATGACAAAAGACTGATGATCATTCGGACACATGAGCCGGAAAAGTTATATTGCAAAAAAAAACGCTGTATATAAGCACCGTGAAATACGTGATTATCCGGACAGTGGCTGTTATGTCTATGAGTAGGATACCAACTTGTTGGGGCCTTCAGGACTTTTTAGTTGGAGGCGAGTAAATAGCCTTGGTTCACACTCTCTATTTCTCGGGCTCAATTATCCGATTAACCAGGAGATCACCGTTGGCAAGGACCTTGATGGCAGAGATGGTCTGTTTGCTATGGAAAACTATGTCTACACTGTGAGCCCTAGGAGTTCGGGAGCAAACTCCCCTGATTGTCAATGATACATCCTGCAGCCAAAAGAGGGTGAGAATGACAAAGGCATCCAGATTAACTTTGATCCTTGGATGTCTTAATTACGACAGGCAGTGATGTGGTTCAAGCCTTCAGGTTGATAGGTAATTGGGCTGTTGCGTCGAAAGGGTGGAATACTGGTGTCTCCGGATCACTGGTCGCTGAAGCAGGGCTGCAAATTATGATGGTGTTGGATCATCTCTTCGAATGACTTTGTTGTCTTTGCTGCTTGTTCTGGATGGTTAGTTCTTTATTTTGTTATGCATATTCCTTGTCATTTGGTCATCCTCGTCTATGTCACTCTTACTATGTAATAGTTGCCTCTGTTTAGAATGCCATTCTCGTCTGGATCACGAGAGTCCGAGCGCTGCAGATGGGTGTGCTTTGGTGGTGTAGCAAGACTTCTTATGAACTATCATGTCTTGCTGTTTATGTCAGTAGTAGTCACTAGTCAGTGTTTGAATGTTGTATATATCTTTGTTTCGAACTGTTTATTGTCTCGAACTACTAGTGGGCTAAATGAGGGCATCACATTCTCCAGTGTTTAGAGTATATCTCCTTTTTCAAGTTATATAATTTGAGCTTAGTGTCTTTTCGATGATGTACACTTGTTTGGGCCAGTGAGGTGTCGTTGAATATTGGCCGAGTAGCAACGCAATGCCAAATAGGTCAATTATGAATCTCAGGCCGGGCTCTCAAAAGATCCTCAAAAAAAGGCTAGGCTCTCCAAAAAAGAAAGAATAAGGAATCTTAGGTCGACATGTGGGCACCACCGGTGTTTTCGTGCACTTGCGTGCCGAGAGCATATTGGCGTGTGTTCGAAATTCATGCTACCTTTTCATCCCCAATATCCCGCCTCTCCCCTACCTCTGGAATCTCGATTCCTACTCCAGTTCCCCCAAATCCCCCTCATGTACTCCCTGTACTCAAGCGCACTATCATGTCGCCGGTCAACACGGATCTCCGAGCCGGAGATCCTGAGGTTCGTCCTGCCTTCGGTCGCTGCATGCTGTCGCTCAACAGTGGCATGGCAGAACTGTCAGTGTTCTGGGAACGGGGGTCCCCAGACTTGCCTGCCTGCGGCCTGCAGTGTGGCTCCACCAATGGCCCAATACGGCCTGACTTCATCAACCAGCGCCCAAGACCCTCCCGAGGGGCCAAGCCTCACGGGGCGGACAACACAAGGCCTCCTCAGGGGCGGCCTCACCAGGCAGGCTCGCGGGGAGGCAGAGATCAAGGCAAGGGGTACCTCGTGAGGTTCCCATGATGCAAGCCATGATGACCAAGGCCAGGCGGGCGCCAACGCGCACACTGTCCTCGTTTCCCCTTTTGTGCTAAGGGGGCAAGCGCAGGCACGGAGTACCAAGGCATCTGGCAAAGGTTTTCATATTGGTGCAACAAGACCAGGACCAGCAGGACGGCAGGACGGAGGTCATCGTGGAGCCCAAGACGGCGTCACCACCAGCGCCTTTGAGAGGCGAAGACCACCTTTAGTCAGGATAACTTGTACTAGTCGTCCGCTTTCAAATTGGCCGTTGTTGGATCCCTTCCCGCTCAATATTTGGGGAGAGGACCAGGGCCTCTATAAATAGGACTAGCAACCACCATTGGAAGGGGAGGAAACTCTCACCTTGAGCTGAACCACCTACCAAGCACAAGAACACCTCGCCTCAGGACGCTGTTCTTCCCCTTGTATTGTTCATCATCAGCCCAAGAGGCAATCCACCACCACCACACTGGAGTAGGGTATTACGCCAAGATGGTGGCCTAAACCAGTATAAATCTTGTGTCTCTTGTGTTGTGAGTTGATCGAGCTAAGCTTAGATATCGCGGCGAGGCTGAGAGGCGACATTCGGTAGGGGGAAATCTTCGTGCACACCCCAGTGTTCGAACCTCAAGGGGTTTTCAGAACCCAAAATCCGACATTTGGCGCGCCAGGTAGGGGTGCGCCGAAGCCTTCCTTCCGTTGATCCGCGTCCCATCGCTTCGTCGCAGCCATGTCTGACGCCCGTCGAGCCCGCGCTGAGCATCGGGCCGCTCTCGCCGCACACGTCACCCATATGGCTCCAGTCGGCGGGCCTCCCCGTCGTTCCCCGTTGCCTACCGCCCATGCCGCCACTGGCCAGGCAGGGAACGAGCAGCAAGCATCCTCGCCGCACCCCTCGGTGCGGCGGGCCGGCCGCACCGCCACTCCGTCACTGACCCTAGCCGGTTCGTCGTCCCACGCTCGTTGCGCTCCCACCGACACGCAGGCTGCACTGCTCATGGCGCGTGAGCTCTTGCGTTACCCTCCCGTCGACGACCTCTACGAGGAATGGCTCGCTCGCATCACCGAGCTCGTCAGCGCCACAGGGGGCTCTCCCGCGCCGTCCCTCTCGCTGCCTCGCCCTCCGCCAGGAACGGACGACGTGGCTCATGGAGCGCCTCCACCACCTCTGCCCCAGGACCGCGCCCTGGCGCCAAGGCGCGTGGCCCCTGGGCGCGATCCACCACGTCCGGCGCCCGTGCAGGAAGAAGGAAGCCGTCAAGAAATCCCTTGGCCTCAAGAAGGCGCCCCTGTGCTCCCTGCGCTGGCACGGCAAGACCGCATACTGCCTATGGCGGCGGTGCGCGGGTACCATCAAGAGCAAGCTCCGTGGCAGCAAGGGGCCTCGGTGACCACAGCAGGTTGCCGCGCCTTCACCCCTGAGCCGCGTAGCGTCGCCTGGCCGGGCAAGTTCAAGCCGGACCTGCCTTCTCGCTATGACGGCACCCCCGACCCCGCGGAGTTCTTGCAGCTCTACGAGCTGAGCATCGAGGCGACCCAAGGCGACGAGAAAGTCATGGTGAATTGGTTTCCCATGGCACTCAAGGATGGTGCCCACTCATCGCTCCTGAACTTGCCTCCCGGCTCGATCTCCTCCTGGGACGAGATGCGCAGTCACTTCATCGTCAACTTCCAGGGCACTTGTGACCGCCCCCCGGCCGCGGGTGACCTACGCCGCATCAGGCAGTAGCCTGGGGAACCCCTGCAGAAATACATCCAGCGCTTCAACAACGTCTGCCTCAAGATCCCCAAGGTGATGGACGAGGCCATCATCTCAGCATTCTCTGATGGCGTCCGTGATGTCAAGATGAAGGAGGAGCTCACCATCCACGAAGAGTTGTGCACATCCCTGGAGTTGATCAACCTGGCGATCAAGTGCGCAAGAGCTGAGGAGGGACGCCTCTCCCTCCTCGAGCTCCCAGCTGCCGACCCGGAAGAAAAGAAGACCAAGGCCAAGGACGTGAAGCGCAAGGGAATTGTCGTGCTCGCTGCGGAACCAGACACGAAGCGCGGCAGGGACCAGCTGGAGTCGTCCAAGGGCAGCCGACCATTCTGCACCTACCACAACCTCCACACCCACAACACCAACGATTGTCAGGAGCTCAGGGCCGTTCGAGAAGGACACTTCGGTCGACGCCCCGAGCGCAATGACCGGGGCTACGGCCGAGGATGAGGACATGGCGGAGGATGATGGAACGACCATGACCCTCGCCAGGAGTGGTGTGACCAACCTTGTGAGGATCACTGGCAGGACCAGCCTCATGAGGGCGCCTGGAGGGACCAGCCTCGTGAGGGCGCCTAGAGGGATCAACCTCGTGAGGACCGCCACCAGGGTAACACGGGCCTTCCTCCGCTACCGCCACCGCCAAGAAGGAATGACGACCACCATCAGGATGAGGGGCTGGGGGCTTCTAGGAGCCACGTGCTATCGCTTCCATCTTGGGTGGAGCTCAGGCCCAGCCTCTCAGCGCATCTTTAAGCAGTTTGCTCGCGAGGTGAATGCAGCCCTCCTAAGGCTCAGGGCCACGCACCCACTCAGGTGGTCCAAGTGCGCCATCACCTTCAGTTCAGCAGATCAACTCAAGTGCACGGCTACTGCTGGCATTCTCTTGATGCTCTGTTCACCAGTCATCAGTAACGTGCAAGTCACCAAGACCCTCATCAATGGCGGCGTAGGGCTTAGCGTCCTGTCCATTGAGACGTTCGACAAACTTCAAGTGCCCTATGATCAGCTCCAGCCTACCAAGCCCTTTTCTGGAGTTACTGACGGTTCCACCACCCAGATAGGGCAGGTCCGCCTCCTTGTAACATTCGAAGAACGCGACAACTACCGCATCGAGCTCATCGACTTCGATGTCGCCCACATCCGTCTGCCATACAATGCCATCCTCGGGTATCCAGCCCTGGCCAAGTTCATGGCAGTGACCCACCACGACTACAACGTCCTCAAGATGCCAGGGAGCAGCGGGATCATCACAATCCCCTGCAAAGAGAGAGATGCGGTATGCTCCCTTGAGCGTGCTTTCCAGGCCGCAGCAATCGAGGACCCGGATAGCAGGGGCGGGAACCCTCCCGAGGCCATCTCCAAGAAGAAGAAGAAACCACTCCGTGAAGGGCCTCAGGAGGTCGGGGCCTCGGGTGGAGCCGCGTCAGGATCAGCACCCGTGCTTGGGGCGCCTCCTTCCATCGCATAGGAAGGTGCACCCGTCGCCCTCCTTGGGCAGGTCTCGGGGGCTCTCTTCTGGAGGGCCTCAGATCTCGCTGACATCACGAGGGAGGCACTCGGGCACCACTTGGAGGCGTGCTTCACGACACGTTTCCTTCATGAAGGCATAGGGCGTGGAAAACCCAATATTCAGGAGTTCATTGCCAAGACCACTCAGGAGCTTCAGGAAGCAAGGGCCATGCGCGGTGATCGCCGCTCGCCTGGCGTGGCTCCCCATCCGGGCAAGGATGGTGGGCTGCGCATCCACATCGACATCCCAGGACTCAACCGAGCCGCATCTCAGGAGCGCTTCTTGCCTTCGTGCGTGGGACACTGCAAGGGCCCGCTGCATAGCTACAGTCGCATGCCTTCCGGCCTGCCGAACGCAGCTGCCACCTACCAGCGTCACCTGCGGAGCATCCTGGCGGCTCAGGAGGCCAGGCACCACGCGATCTTGGCAGAGATGGAGATGGTCCTCAAGGAACCGCCAGGTCCCCTAGAGCCTCCCGAGGCTCAGGGCCCCGGTGGCTCGTGAGGGTCGGCCCCTTTGCCGCGCATCTTCACCTGCCCCGACGCCTCCTCTACAATGGAACCAGGTGACATCTACCAAGTTCATTTCAGCTGGGAGCACCCTCAGGGATGCATCATTCCCAGGCCACGTGGGTCCGTCCCTGTGGCACGTATACCTTTTTATGTCTTTGGTTTACCTTGCTGGGGGCGCCCCTCGGGCTGCATCATCCCCAAGCCGCTTGGGCCTGACCCGGTGGCATGTATCCATTATGCATCTACCAAAGTTGATTTGCCTTTCATGCCTAATCTACCTGTGATTATCATCTGCTCGATTGCCACCTACCAATTCGCTTGCACATTAAAAGGGGGGCTCCTGAGCATCGCGACTCAGGAGCTCTTACTGGCACTCCAGCCCTCACCCCCTGGCCTTGACCACAGCATCGCGACATGGCATACCAGTGGCGGTTGAGCTCGCTCGAGGGCCGGGACCTGAGGATGCAGAGCACTCGTACCTAACCATCTCGCAGGAAGACACATCTGTCAAAGACCCAAGACCAGGCGCAACCCACATTGAGGTAGGGCCTCGTGAGTCCCGCGCTGGCTCACTAGTGCCCAGATACACCTCCTCTAGCCCTATCGTGCAAGCTACATGTCAGGGTGGGGTTGTACATGCCCCGGGGGCTCTCCGCAGCAGGGAGCCCCCGTCCCATGCACCAGCGGAAGCACCATGCTCCGCGTTGGCCGTCGACACTGCCGAGGAGCGGCTATGCCCGTACACATACGGAAGCGCTATGCTCCGTGCTGGTGATAAACAACTGGGGGCGGCCTCCTGGCCGTATCAACCTCAGGGAGCCCCAGAGCTCAGTGTCTGGCCTCATCGCAACTCCTCCCCTGGGGAGCATCGCAGGAGGGGGCTAGACATGGGGGCTGCGCCCGGGTCACGCCCGAGCGTACGCCACCCAGCTAGGTCCTCTAGACCTGGTCATCGCGCGCCCTCCCCGAGCGGAGCCAAGGTATGAAGATTGTTTGAATGTCAAGGGGGACTCCTGAGCATCGCGACTCAGGAGCCTAACTGGTCACGTAGCCCCTCACTCCTTGGTCCCATCCTGGTGATCCGGTCGGGGCCAACGATGGTTTAGGTATGCGCGGGGCCGGGCTCTGCCGACGTAGAACGCAAGATCTACACCTATGTTCCCTTCCTATGATCTGCTTGCGCGTCAAGGGAGACTCCTGAGCATCGCGACTCAGGAGCCTAACTGGTCACGTAGCCTCTCAATCCTTTGTCCCATCCTGGTGATCCGGTCGGGGCCAACGGCAACTAAGGTATGCACGGGGCCCGGCTCTGCCGACGTAAACCGTAAAGCAAATAGTAAGAAAACTGTAAAATATCGAAGCAAATATTACAAACCATAATTGTCTTCAAAATACCAGACACAAGTTTAAACGCCTCCACGAGGCATGGTGCACATTGCAGGAATTAAGCAGGAAAGAAGCCATAAGTCAGTCATCCTTGCCACCGTCGTTGCCCGCCAGGGACTCCACTCCTGTGGCGGCATCGCCTTCACCCGTACCACCACCGGGAGCCACAGGATCAGCAGCACCACCTGCCATGGGCGCAGGATCGAAGGCATGAAAGTTCTCCAACAAGGCCTCCACCTGGCCCTTCACAGCTTCGGCAGCAGCGCCGTAGCACTTGTCGTCCACAGGCTCCAGCAACTCATCAAGATTGGTGTCGGGTTCACGGAGGTGGAGGTGGCTGAAGACGCACGTTAGTGCGGCGGAAGAAAGGACGCGAGCTTCTTCCTCTGCCATGGGGCCGATGCCGCTCACGACTTCCTCAAGCGCCTCGACCAAGTAAGGAAGCAGCTGGGCGGGGCCGTCCTCATCGGAAGTCAGCGGCTTCTCTAGGCCCTTCTCATAGTGAGCGTGCAGCGCCACGCGAGACCTCTCCTCAAGGAGCGCGAAGGCCGTGCGGTCCTCGGCCAGGACCTTCGCCTTGGCGTCGAGCTTGGCCTTCTCCTCCCTCACCTCCTGCTCCAGCTTTTCTAGCCGGCCAAGCTCAGTGGCCTACGCCTCCGTCGATCATGCTAGCTCTGCGTCGCGGCCCCTGACGGCGTCCTCCCTAGCCTTCATCCTCTCCTCCTCTGCCTGGCGGTCACGAGCTTCTTCGGCGCGCTTGTCACACAAAGCCTTCAGCTCGGCCTCCAATGCCCTGCAGCAGTCCTAGGCGGCCGCGGCATCCTTCAATGCCACCTCGCGAGCGACCATGGCCTGGGTGGCGGCCTGCTTCTCCATCTCAGAGGCTGCCGCGACCCGCCTTAGCGCCGCCCGGACGGAGGCGTCAGAGTGAAGCCAGCAGGAAACCAGCTCCAGGCGCCCAGCTACCAGATGGGAGTCAGTGCCCTGGAGGTCTCCTCGCAGCTGACCATCTCGGAAAGGGCACGTTCCAAGATATCAAGGGAGGCAGAAGGACCTGGAACCAGCGGCACATGAGAAGGAGGAGGCGGCAGTGTAGCCATGGCTTGGGAGACTAGGGGCTCCTGAGCCTTGGGTACCTCAGCAGCAGCGTCAGGTAACGGCACCTCCGGAGCCAGCAGAGCCATGGGGGCTAGATCTACACGAGGACGCCCTTCCAAGCCTCATGAGGATGACCGGGCAGGGGAGGTGCGAACACCATCGCCTCCCCTCCCCACGGAACAAGGTGCGGCCGCGGCAGATGGATCGGCCCCAGATGGCATCACCGCTTCCCCCTTCCTCTTCTACGCCGCAGACGGCGGCCTAGCCAATAGATGGTGAACGTCAAGGGTCAATAGCATAATCAAGAACCAGATGGATCACGGACACTTACTGGTCTACCGCGCTGTAGTCCACCCTCCTCTTGTTGAGCTTGAAGCCCGAGAGCCTCGCGGCCCGGGGCGCAGCCGCAAGGGCTCCAGGAGCAAAAGAAGGTGTAGTAGAAGGGTTGGAAGCGGCTCCAGGCGGCATCCGGATAGAAGCAGCCTCTCGGGAGATCAGCGCCGACCTGCCCTTCATCGGGATCGCGGGCAGATCCTCCCTCTTTTGGATGGCTCTGGCCTCGTCGTCGTCAGGCAAGGCGCGGAGGATGTCAGCCTTGTGCAGGGGGAGGTCTCCCCCGTCCCCTCGGGGGTCGCGCTCCTCGTCTTCCTCCTCTCCTCCTCCTCTGCGGGAGTCACCCGAAGACACGTCCACCAGCACCGTCGCCTCCCGGTCCACGAGGGGCGCTGGCGGCACCAGGTCGCGCCCGTCAAAGGTCGGCATAGTAGCTACCACGTGCGCCCAGTCCTTGCGGAGGAACAAGGGGACGAAAGCACTCGGCGGATAGTCCTGGTCATCCCCGAGCAGGAGGCGGAGAGATGCGTCCAGGTTGTCGTCAGTCAAAGCCACCGGGTTCAGGCGAAGCTTTTCGTCTTCACCCCCAAGCGTCCACAAGGGGCACGAGCGCGCCTGAAGTGGAGCCACCCGCTACATTAAGAGTTCCCTCAGGAGCACGGCTCCCGTCAGCTTTGACGCCTTCGCATTGCCCAGCTTCAGGTCGGCGTTCATCCTCTCCAACACCAACGTCACCCGGTCATCAGTGAGCTCCGTGCGAGACCACCCTTCGCCGGACTGGGGCATCTCCATTGGCAGCGTTAGCCTGGGCTGGACACATTTGGCATCCATCATGAACCACTTGCTCCGGAAGCCGTCGACCCTCTTCCCGGCCTTCGAAATCGCGTTGGCCTTGCCATATGCAATGAAATTGGCGCACCTCGAGGTGTGGTCGCTGTTGGATCGAAGGAATAAGAAGTGGCGAAGCAGGGCCACGGACGGCATCACCCCGACATACGCCTCGCAGTAATAGGCGAAAATCGACAAGAGAAGAATGGAGTTGGGATGGAGATGAAGGGCCTACAACCTGTAATGGCGGAGGACGGCGTACAAGAAGTCGAAGAAGGGGGGAACTAGGCCCGCAGCAACGGCGCTCGTGAAGAAGGGATGGCAAGTGCTCCCCTGAGCCTTCAGCACGGCGGAGCCAGCCCCGAGTTCGGCCTTCCCCCTTTCATTGCTCTCCCCCGCCGTCAGCAGGCGCGTGGCGGGAAGATTCTTCTCCAGGACAGTGGGCGTGTCCAGGGCTGGCTCGTACCAAGCTGGCGATGCATCAGCCTTGACCTTGTGGGGCGCCATGGTCGCTAAAAGGGAAAGAGTCAAAGCGGGTCTGGAGATTTTGGAAGAAAGGAGCAAGAAAGGGGATCTGGAGGAAGACGAAGAGAGGCAATGAAGGCAAGCTTTGCCCGTGCCAGACTTTTGTCAGTCGGTCAACTGCCAAGGCAGCATGGAGAAGCGGAGACGCCCACGTCCAATCAGTCGCCACGCGTATACCAAGGCCACAGGCTGTGGGGGCCCGCGGTGCTCCGCACTTACCCTTTGGCTTTGCCGCTAAGCCAAGTCCAAGCGCGCCTTGGGCTCGGGGGCTACTGTCGGCGTTTTGGGAATGGGGGTCCCCAGACTTGCCTGCGTGCGGCCTGCGGTGTGGCTCCACCAATGGCCCAATACGGCATGTCTTCATTAGCCGGCGCCCAAGACCCTCGCGAGGGGCCAAGCCTCGCGGGGTGGACGACACAAGGCCTCCTCAGGGGCCGCCTCACCAGGCAGGACCGCGAGGAGGCGGAGAGATCAAGGCAAGGGGTACCTCGTGAGGTTCCCATGATGCAAGCCGTCACGACCAAGGCCAGGCAGGTGCCAGTGCGCATAGTGTCCTCATTTCCCTTTTGTGCTAAGGGGGCAAGCGCAGGCACAGAGTACCAAGGCATCAGGCAAAGGTTTCCATATCGGTGCAACAAGACCAGGACCAGCAGGACGGCAGGACGGAGGTCATTGTGGAGACCAAGATGGCGTCACCACCAGCGCCTTTGAGAGGCGAAGACCACCTTTAGTTAGGATAACTTATACTAGCTGTCCACTTTCAAATTGGCCGTTGTTGGATCCCTTCCCGCTCAATATTTGGGGAGAGGACCAGGGCCTCTATAAAGAGGACTAGCCACCACCATTGGAAGGGGAGGTAAATCTCACCTTGAGCTGAACCACCTACCAAGCACAAGAACACCTCGCCTAAGGAGGTTGTTCTTCCCCTTGTATTGTTCATCATCAGCTCAAGAGGCAATCCACCACCACCACACTTGAGTAGGGTATTACACCACAATGGTGGCCTGAACCAGTATAAATCTTGTGTCTCTTGTGTTGTGAGTTGATCGAGCTAAGCTTAGAGATCATGGCGAGGCTGAGAGGCGAGATTCGATAGCGGCAAATCTTCATGCGCAACCCAGTGTTTGAACCTCAAGGGTTTTGCCTGAACCCGAAATCCGACAAGCGCTTGACGACCAGTTTGTCAGCGGAGTGCTGATGATAACAATCAACACCGACCGGCCTCCCGTCTCGCCGGACGATGTTGTAAAAGCTCTTGGCATTGCGCACGGCATCCAAATAAGTGACTTTCTCGTTGAAGTCTGTCCGCCACCGGCTGATTTCTTCGTCAGGTTCCAGACAACTTTTGTCTGCAGTCGTGTGTTCGAATCTTCCCGGTGTTTGTTCTGCGATGGCGCGCTGGTGAGCTTTGATCGGTGGCACCCAAGATGGGGCTCAGTGCCCTCGGAGCTTGAGTTTTTAACAAATCTTACCTTCCACGGCATGCCTTGACGTGCTTGGAACAACGAGTCCATGAATGAGCTTATCAACGACCTTGGAGGTGAGCTCGTAAGTATGTTTGTTCCTCTAGACAGATGGGCTCTGACGGTTATGGCATGAATGAAGAAGCCGTCCACCATACCGAAGGTGATTGGTGTTGAGATACCAATGCAGGAACCGGGGTAGTACAATTCATCGCCGCCAAGGCCGCCGCGGACCATGTTAGGGATGTACATGTATCGAGTGTTCGTGCATGTCGAAGAAGTGGTCAATCCATCAATCGAAGTCCTGCCGCCGCCGTTGGTGCCAGGGTCCGTCGATGACGTCCATTACAGGAGTCAACGTTAGACTTTCCCCGTGTTGCTCGGAACGATGGATGGCACAGGGCCTACTCCATCGCACGGCGGAGGCCACTGCTTCTTTGGGAGAAGAGGCATGGTTGGCTGCCTGGATGTGCTCTAATTTGAGGTAACAACTGAATCTTGTCAGATAGTAGTTAAAGCCGAGCTATAGGTGTGAAGCACTGATGTGCCAGTACATTTGATTGTGACATGTTCTAATTTTGTACCTGAACATTTTTTAGAAAGGGTTGTACGTCAAATTAATGTGCGAGAAGAACTTATTGTGGTGTCTGTCTGTTTTCTTTGCACATCATTCAAGATATTTCCCCGTCATTGATAAAGACGATGAACTGTTATGTATGAGTTCATTGGTTTCAACATAGCCCTACCCGTAGCGATCCACTGCTTCCATCCTGATTGTGACGCCTGCGTGAAATTTTTGTATGCAAGTTCAGTGTGCTATGATGTTCTATATGATTGCGTCAACTATATAAGTTTTTACTGAGCATCAGCAATGCAAATGGCTGAAAGATATATTTACGAGCATCGACCGATGGGTCTCTCTCTCACACACACACACACACACACACACACACACACGCACAAGTGGGACCCGTTGAATTATTTCTTTGCTCGTGATAGCTTTTAATTAGGTTCCATTATAATCTAATTTTTTTCTTAAGTTATTAATTGAGCTCAGTGACTTCAAAAAGTTGTACAGATGTCTTGTTTGGGCCTTTCTAGCATCGCTGAATATGGGCAGAGTAACCATGTTAGGTTGTTCTGTACTACACAAGCCTTTTTATAACATCAACAATGCAACTGGGCCGACAGTTGTACACAATATTCGGGCCAACTTGTTATTCTCCGCCCCGCTGGGCTACAAACTTTCCTAGGAGGTACGAATTAGGCTTAACAAGAAAATGGACCTTAAGAAATAATAAATGGGATGTAATTGTAATAACTTGACAGTAACTATAAAAAAATTGCACCAAACGCGTAATTAGTTTAAAAAATATATTATTTTTGGAATTTGAAAATTTTAAGTTCATTACTTGTTGCGCGTGCAATATTTCGTTGGATTTTAACGTAATACAACTTTATTTTGAAATTATATTTAATCTGACTAGAAATTTCGGATAAAAATATTTCGGATCCCATCAAAATGTGGGATTTTTTTTGAATTCTGTTTTGAGCGCTTGGTTGAAATTATTAATCGTTGTCCTAGCTAGAAGTTGGGATGTACTTTTAACAAACTGTAAATGGGTTGTAGTAAATTCCATTAGAATTAAAAAATGGGCTGTACATTCTTACAAATCGCAAATGGGCTATATGTTCTATGCCACACACTTGTGGGCCTTCTAAGTTGACGCGTCCCCTAAAAAACCTAAGTTGACGCGTACGCAAGGCTTTGTCAACAACACACGGTTCTAGAAGCCGTGGCCGTTGGATGTCCATCCAACGGATGTCGTGCTTCTTTTTCAATCTCGGATATTCTTGCTTCAGCCGCCCAAAAAATGATTCCTCCCCCTGACATCTGGGGCGCACCGTTTCAGAGGCTGACCTGTGGGCCTACTAAGTTGACGTGTACCAAGGGCTTTGTCAACTTAGTCAATATAAACGATTCTAGCTGCAGTGACCATATGATGTCCATCCAACGGCCGTAGTGCTTCTTCAACCTCTAGTCTTCTTGCTCCAGCCGCCCAAAGCAGCACCGGTCGTGCCGCATGCTCCTACCTCTCGTGGCCGGCTGTGATGCCGTGGAGGCCTCACCGTCCCCTACTACTCCCACTCACTGGCCAGGGCATACCTCTACTCACCCACACCCTCTGTTATTCTGCGGCGACGGCACCCTCACACCGCAGCCGAACCAGTGAACCCTCGTACTCCTCTCCGTGCGGGCTTCCACTGCACCGTCTTCCCCGGCTTCGCGTCGTCCCTTCCTAGGCTTTGCCGTCGTCCACCGCCATGGTGCTCTCGGTGCGGCGTGGTCAATGTGGCCAATGACCGACTTCCATCGGAAGAGTACTGTACGTGGAGAGGCTGATAGTTGGGTCCATGGCAGCCGCAAGGAAGTGCCTCCTTATTACGCGCAAAATAATGGTTCCTCCACCTGACAGTGGGGACCCACCGAACAGGCCACCATATTTCGCAAAAAAAACATTCCCACGCTGTCAGCTCGGACCCACCGGAAGTGCCTCCTTACTACGCACAAAAAAAATTAAGATTCCCCCTGCTAGCTGGGACTCACCTTGGTGGGAGGCTGACTTGTGGGCCTACTAAGTTGATGGGGATGGAGGGCTTTGTCAACTTAGTCAATATGAACGATTCTAGCTCCAGTGATCGTACGATGTCCATTCAACGGCCGTAGTGCTTCTTCAACCTCTGGTCTTCTTGCTCCAGCCGCCCAAACCAGCATCGGTTGTGCCGCATGCTCCTGCCTGCCATGGCCGGCTGTGCTGCCGTGGAGGCCTCACCGCCCCCTACTGTTCCCACCGCTGGCCAGGCCCTGCGGCGACGACAGCCTCACACCACAGTCGAACCAGTGAACCCTCGTACTCCTCTCCGCATGGGCATCCACTGTCGCGTCTTTCCCGGCTCCGCGTCGTCCCCTTCCTAGGCCTTGCCATCGTCCACCGCCCTGGTGCTCTCGGCGCGGCATGGTCAACATGGTCAAGGAACAACTTCCATCGGAAGAGTACTGTACGTTGATAGGCTGACAGCTGGGTCCAGGGCAGCCGCAAGGAATTGGCTCCTTATTACGCACAAAATAATTATTCCTCGCCTGACAGCAGGGACCCACCGGACGGGCCACTGTATTTCACGAAAAAACGTTTCCTCCTGACTACTGGGACCCACTAGCTACATCTTCGCACACAAGGAAGTGCGTCCGGGCAAAAAAAATCGATTCGCCCCCCTGACTGCTGGGACCCACTAGCTACATCTTCGCACGCAAGGTAGTGCCTGACAGTCGGGACCCACCTGTTCGAAGCATACACAGTGTTGTCATTCTTGTCGCGAACGTGTATGTACATACTCGTCAATGTAGAGGCGCGCACGTGTCGTAGTAGAGGGGCGCACGTAGCATGTACACGTACGTACAACGGGAGTGTGCAAGAAAGAACATACGGCCACGTACGTACATACATGCGGGGTCTCGAATGCCTACTCACGCATACGCACGGCCAGGGCTCATGTACATGGCTGGGTTGAAATGGAGAAACAACGTCGTCGTCGTGTTCATGGGGAGGCAATGGAATGCGTCGTGTTCATAGGGAGGCAACGGAACACGTGGGAGCCAACTGGCTTGGGCGGAACAACCAATGGAAACAAGACCCGGCGTACCACAGAACGGAGGAAACGGCCTTCTGTTCGACCGGCCATGTTCAAAACGGGATCCTGTTCATCGGGAGGGGTCTGGCATACCGCAAAACGGAGGAAACAGACTTGTGTTGTACCTCCTATGGTCGAAACAGGGTCCTGTTGATCAGGAGGGGTGTGGCGTACCGCAAAACGGAGGAAACGGACTTGTGTTCGAGCGCCACGGTCGAAATGGGGGTCCTGTTCATCGGGAGGGGTGTGGCGTACCGCAAAACGGGACTCCACGGGATACTGTTCATCTCCACCGTCGACCTCCTCCAGCCTCCACGGGCTACTGTTCATCCACCGTCGACCTCCTCCAGCCTCCACCTGCGACTGTTCATCCATGGGCTCCTGTTCATCCAGCCTCCACCGCGCGCTACTCCATCGGCTACTGTTCAACCACCCCTCTCCACGGGCTCCTGTTTAACTACCCCTCCACGGGCTACTGTTCATCCACCCCTCCACCATCTACTGTTTAACCAGCCCTACATGGGGTCGTCCTGTTCATCCAGCCCTCCACGGTGTCCTGTTCATCCAGCCCCAACCGGCTCGATTGATTGGGGTCCTGTTCATCCGGAGGCAACACCACAGGGTCCTGTTCATCCACCCCCACCGGGAACTGTTCGTCCAACCCCCCCCCCCCCCCAACAACGCTCACTGTTCATCCAGAGGCAGCATCGATCGGCTTCAGTTAGCAGCAGTAGCGAAGGAATCGCTCGATCGGGTTTAGTTAACTGCCATCGATCGATCGCTCGGGTTCAGTAATGCGTAGCCTGCAGTGCAATTGCTCGGGTTCAATTAGAGCCCAACGCCTCGCACCCACACGTGTACGGTATGAGAGAAATGTGCATCACTCGGCAACCGACCACCCACCGTAACCAGGAACTCCCCGAAATTTTCCTCGCCATCGCTTCTACCATGGTTTTTTTCGTCATGGACGACCCAAAGAATGTCATGCAGCTGCGTCTCCAGCCCGCCCAGGACAAAAAGCCCATTTTCTGTCATGATTTTTTGTCATAGAAGTAGGAGCCCACCACATCTATGATGATACCGGGTTTTGTCACAATTATCGTCATAGAAGTGTCATAAGTATGACAAAAAAATTCGTTCGACCCAAAATATCACGGATGTGTCTTTTTTTGTAGTGGGTACTTCAGGAGCCAGGGCAGTGGGACACCGGAAGTCCGGTTCTTCTTATCTGGGGGGCAGTCGCCAATGAGGGCGATAACCCTATCGTGCCAATTCTTCCTCTCCACTAGTCCTGTGAGAGAAAGACCCTTGAGCGGTAGGCCCATAATCATCCCCCAATCCTCCAGTGTAACCGATATCTCCCCACATGGAAGATGGAAGTTGTGCGTCTCTGGCCGCCACCAATCGATCAAAGTCATGAGAGCTGAACTGCAAGACGAAACGCAGCAGTCGGGCTCTCCTGTAGAACGGCGTGTATCGCTCGTCGTACTCCATCTTCACGGTCGTCCCATGACCCCTCATCCGCAGTGGCGGGAGCATCTGTTGAAATGAAGACCTGAAAAATTAGTAACTTCTTTTCATCGATTCGAAAGATTTGGTTTAAGAAAGGTAATTACCACTCTGTTCTCAGTGAAATGGGCACGATGACCCTTGTCGAACGTAGGGTCAAGCATTCTATACTTGATGCCAATGTCATCCGCAAGAGGTGGCCTCCTAAAAAGATTGCATAAGCATTCATTAATTATCATTTATTGAACAAACATATTCAACCATTGCATAAGCACATCAAAAAATAAGTAACATCTATCACTTATTGAACAAACATTCATCAATTATCATATATCCAACCAATATAAATGATCAATGCAAATGAATCATATTCAACCAACATCTTTCATTCAACAACATTTAACAATGCATCATACCATATCAACATCTTTCACTTATTGAATGAAGTTTTTAACACTAAAAATTATGAACTAGTTCATCTTGAGGGTTCAACATTATTTCTCCAATTACATCCACTACTTGCATCATAGCATATGAACATGCATCGTCATATCACATCAAATTTCTCCAAAAAATCCTATAGTTTATATATGAACTAGGGTTCATCTTCACAAAACTATCAAAAAAATCCTAGGGTTCATCTTCATAAAATCATACTAACTATTGCCTAGAGTTCATATCTAACTCATCTCCTCCACAAGAAACAATCTAAATCAATCATAGGGTTCAAAAAGTTTAAATCTAATTCAAAAATGGGAGGGATTTGAATCAAATAATCCGACGAATCGAAAGGTGTTTCACAAAAACTAATTGGAGGGATCGAAAGAGCTTACTTTTCTCTTTTTGGGACCATCTCGATTCGCAAAATCCGTGAAGAGACGAAGAAGATCGGAGGGGGGAAGTGGAGGAGATGAGAGAGGGGCGAGAGGAAGAAGGCGGCTGGGTAGGGGAGAAGGAGGTGGTTGCAGGCGGGCCAGGGGGGCTTATAACTGTCCACACCCTATCGCCGGGGTTGGTGGCGGTAGAGTCAGACAGGCTACCGCCGTGACCTACGTCGGTAGGGTTGGAGATGAAGGGGGACAGAGGGGGACGGCGGGTGCTGACGTGGATTAGTTCCCTACCGCCAGGGCCCTCGGCGGTAGGTTAAACAATCCTACCGCCGAGCCATTTGGCGGTAGGAAAAAGGGTTAGATATCAAAAACTTTTGGAACAGGGGTCATATCCCAATTTTAGACCACAAAAGGGTCAAAACACGAAAGTTTGCCGCCTTGGGAGGATGCAAGGTGAAAATCATTGTCGACGGCAAGGTTCTCCGATGAGATATGCGTAGTCCACGGACAGGGGTAAATCTAGAGGCGTCGGGAGGGTACCAAAAGGTACAACCTGAATCCTATCCTGGCTACATGTTACTAAATATTTTAGCAAATGGTGCGAATTTTTTTTGTGCTATGCTCGCTGAGATGTTAGTACTGTGTGTGATTTGCCAAACATATAAGATGAAATTGCTAGTTCATGTGATGTATGGTTGGGATCAGTAGGAAAAGTTATCCGCGGCAGCACTCATTTGAGGTCTGTTTTCTACCAATGGTTAGTTACGTATTTTGTTCTTGTTTGTAAATTCAGGTTATGTCTTGGGAGTGCGCCACAAGACAGAACGCCATGTACATATAGGATGAGTGCTTTAGAGTAGTCAATTCGCAAGTATGCTCATGGTCCCTGCTCGTCGCCGTCCTGGCATCCCGCTTGTCCCCACATGCGCCGTGTTTCTGTCTCTGCTGGTGCCACCACTACTTCCTCATTGCTGCCAGTCGAGCAAGATGCCCGGTGCTACGGTGGACAAGCACAACACGCCGATAGAGGAAGAGAATAAGAATTCTGCGTGGGAGGATGAGGAGGACTAGGATCAGGCGAGAAAAGAGGTGGTTAAATCATGCGTGATCGACAATAATTCGTTTCTTTGGTACCTGAGTTTTTTCGGTAGGCCCAATAAACCTGGACGGAGGGAGTATATAGGTACCTAATATTTGGAAACTGTCAAATCTCTTTACCTGCTCAAACAATATCCCTGAAACAGCAACTATTCCACAGGTTTTCTGAAACATCAACTGTTACAATGACGAAAAAATCATCACTGGTTTGTCACAGCCGAAGGTGGGTGCAGGAGATGATGATGATGCGCTGCTAATATTGGACTTTCCAGGGTAAGCTCATTTTCATACTCAAGAAACATGCTTGTAGCCCTAACAAGTGACACTACCTGACATTTTCTTACTCTTATGCACATGGACAGTATGTATAATGACACCTGAAGCATTTTGGTACTGCATGTCAGTATGTATAATGATTTATTTTTAGTATTCTCTTTTCAGCTAAGATTCATTTTTGTGGCAGCCCAGAGATAGGAAAACTGTGTCTAGTCAAGACCTAATTAGCAACAAAGAGCAAGTGGCATCTCCAGAAAATTGAAGTTAATAGATACTAAAGTCCCCATGCTACCTGCTTGTTTTAGTGAAAGGACCAAACCAAATATCCTTCATTTTTAGTACTAGTACATGCCACTCTTAATTTTTATATAACCGTTAATCTGAATTGGTGAAGATTATTAGTATTAATCTACACAATAGCTTATTTTCATCAGTGCTAGCTAGGTGCATGTCCCAGTTCAGTACACGTGCATGTCCGCATGTTTGCTAGTTGCATGTATGTTATTTGAACAAATGATCGTCATGAAAAAGCTTGATATAAGCTATGAAGTAAATTCCTGAAACTTTGTTCTAATATTCAGGACAAGTCTTCAGAGCAGCTGCCATTGACTTGCAAAAGTTCAGGACTAAAATTTGATGTTCAGGAGAATCAAATTCATCATAAATATGGGGCTGCCATCGACTTATCGTTCATTGGAAAGTTCAGGAGAATCTGAATGTATGTTCAGAACTATGAAATCTGGTGTTCAAGCACATGTCCAGGATGTGAAAATCTGAAACCTGAATCCGATGTTCATGCTAGCATTGATGTATGCTCACTGAAATTATGTTAATTTTAAAACTGCTCGTTGCTGCATTTGATAAACTGAATCTAACATTGTATCAAATGGACTGAAGATTTGCTCATTGCTGCAAATCTGAATGTAGTTTTAACATTGTTCAGGACTGAAATCTGAATATGAAACTGATACAAAGCTAGCAGTGATGTATGTTCAAGCTAGTTTGCACATGGACACTGAAATCGTATATAGCTAATTTGTAAACTAGCATGCTCACCGGGACACAAAGCTGACTGTACGCACTAATGAAAGCAACTAAACTGATGCAGACGTTTGTGCATAGCAGGCAGTCAAAACATGCGGACGCGGACACTCTCAACTGCGGGATTAGGAGGGACGTTAAGGACGGCAGGCGATGAGATTGTGTAGGTTTCTATGTGGAAACGAGCGAAAATACAAACGATAAGGACAGGCCGGGAGGATGGCCGTTAACTAGATGGCGACCTCAGGATGGCGCAGCCTTGTTAATGACCCACACATATAGGGGATGTATCATAATCCTTTCTATAAGTAAGAGTGTCGAACCTAACAAGTAGCAGAAAGAAATGACAAGCGGTTTTCAGTAAGGTATTCTCTGCAAGCACTGAAATTATTGGTAATAAATAGTTTTGTGATAAGATAATTCATAACGGGTAACAAGTAACAAAGTAACTAAGGTGCAACAAGGGGGCTCAATCCTTTTTGTAGAAAAGGGCAAGCCTGGACAAACTCTTATATAAAGAAAAGTGCCCCGAGGACACATGGGAATTACTGTCAAGCTAGTTTCCATCAAGCTTGTCGGGGGTTGGGTACGACATATGCCAAAGGATGGCTAATCATGGTGGGAGCGAGTAGAACGTCACCGGTGCCCGAAAGCGGGATTAGGCGAAGACATGCACGCCGGTGAAACTTACCCAGCTTCAGGGCTCTCCGAGGAGATAACACCCCTACTGCTGCTCTGCGGGGTCTCCGCATGGTCACTATGGCAAAGTGGTTACAATGGTGCTCCTGGAGCTGTTTCTGGAGGCAGGAGAGGGCGAGGCTAGCTCTCTCCTTCCTATGTATGAGGTCTATCTCTATCTGGGTCTGAACCCTTTGCATGGACTTCCCGGGGGGGTTTATATAGGCCTACCCCCAAGGGTACAATAGTAATCCGGCTGGGCGTGGGTCCCAGCCGTCTGTCTCTTAGGCCGTTGTCCTCTCTGCCGACTACTGGGGCCCGCCGACTGGCGGGCCCCACGGACAGGCCTGATACTGTAGCGGTACTCCTGATGACGCTGGTTCGGTCATGCGGTCATGGCAACAGCGCCGCCGTCTGGCATGCGTTCACTGTCGCCATTCCCCATCTTGTCTGGTTAATGGCGGGCGGGGCCCGTGGGAGAGGGGTCGGCTGACTCCATGGGGCCGACTCCCACGGTCCGTCTTCAGGGCGCTCGTGCTGTCTTCTGTCTACCCACTGATAGGCGGCCCCGCCGTCCTTGGGTCATACAGGCAGGCGTCGTGGGCACAGTGCGCCGCCCACTATGGCTGAGGTCAGGGCAGGCATGGCAACAGTGCCGCGCCTTGCCGGGATCTTCAGCGATACGACTTACTGTAGCCATGCCGGCCCCTTGTAAGCAGGGGGGACGGCCATGCCGTGGCCATACCCCGCCTCGCCCTTCGAGACGAGGGTGGAGTCGCGGGCCGACTCTCCATAGCCGGCCTCCCTGGAAGTCGCCGTCCATGAGTCGGCTTATATTGGAGTCGCCGTCTGGGACTCGGCTTATCTTGGAGTCGCCGTCTGGGACTCGACTTATCTTGGAGTCGCCGTCTGGGACTCGGCATATCTTGGAGTCGTCCCTGGGACTCGGCATAACTTGGAGTCGTCCCTGGGACTCGGCATAACTTGGAGTCGTCCCTGGGGCTTGGCCTAAGCGGCGCTACTGATCCCAATGTCTTGAAAGGTTCTGGGGCTCGGGTTAGCCTACCCGTGGCCCATTACTCCGACAGTAGTCCCCGAAGCTGGTGAGGCTCCGTGGATACAGCATCGTGGGGCCTCAACAGTTTCTTTCTTCTAGGACTTCGCTCGCCGTCTCCCTTCAGGCTGACTGTCCGAAAGTCGGATTCGCAGAGGGCCGTCTTGCTTCGTAGAGAGCTCGAAAGTCGTGGTGGGAGACCAGGCGGCGTGCCTGATATACTTCCTCGCGGCCGGCTGTCGCGGTCCTATCCCGCTGTGCCACGCAGCAAGGATAGTCTGCCTACCCACGTGCACGACGGGACGGGCCGTCAGGCGGGGCCCGCCACTACCGCGCCTCGGCACACGAACAGATCCGTTCTGGCCGTGCGAACGGTTGGGTTTCCCACGTCGTTACTGCGTGCAGTAACTTCATGGGGTAAATCGTGGGGGGGCGTGGGGTCCTGCGCGCAGTTAATCCCACACCCGCCCCATCGGCTTCTCAGCCCTCAAGGCTATAAGTAGGCGGGGGGGGGGGGAGTGGAGCGGCAAGCACGCGCCCATCTTCCCTGCTCCCCCGCCTCCTCTTGCCTCCTTTCCTTCCTCTTGCCGCCGTCGAGCAAAAACACACCGCACCAACAGCGATGAGCTCTTCCTCCGCCGCCGCGGCTCCCGCCGTGCGCTCCGGCGTGTGGGACGGCTCGGAGGTGGATGATGACCACATCGAGTTCCTCCGCAGGACGCGCCGCCTCCCCGACGCAGACCTTGTGCGCGCCTGTGTCGTGCTGGAGGGGGAGATCTTGCCGGCGCCGGAGGAGGGCGAGCGAGTCATCTTCCGCTCGCACCTCATGCGTGGCCTGGGGCTGCCGGTGAGCGGCTTCTTCCGTTCCTTCCTGGAGTTCCACGGGCTCCAGCCGCACCACCTCACCCCAAACACGATGGTGCTGCTGTCTGCCTTCGTCACTCTGTGCGAAGGCTTCCTTGGCGTCCTCCCCACCATCGAGTTGTGGGGAGAATGCTTCTCATCCAAGCTTGGCACGCACGTCGCCGACGTGCCGGCTCAATGCGGCGCCTTCATCGCGATGCGGTGGTCGACGGCCGACAATCCTTTCCCCGCCATCGCGTTGATCAAATCGGTGAAGATGTGGCAACGGTCGTACTTCTACGTGAAGAGTGTTGCCCCCGATGGGGATTGGGTCAATCTGCCGCCTTATGAAGCCGACGCACCGGCTGGGATTGGGCCAGTTAGATGAGTGACCACCGGGACCTGAGTCAGATGTGCACCAGGGAAATGCCCTGCACAGAGGTGGCAAACATGGTGAACCACATCACGAACTGCGAGTTCGGGGAGGACTGGCAGTTCGGCAAGGAGTCGTACTCGCGCGCCAACCCCCCTCCAGTGGTAAGTCGCATCTCTTTATCGCTTTGTCTTCTTCATAGCCGACTCCGACTTCTGATTTTTATTGGTTTCTTTGAATTAGAACCCCCTCATGCAGCCCGTGGCCGGCGTCACGAGGCCGCCCCGCGAGTTCGTCCCCGACCGAGCGGAGAGCGATGTTGACGACCCCGACTTGGGGCGGCGGCGATGAAAGCCGACGACGAAGGCGGGGGAGGAGGAGCGGGAGGCGGCCTCAGGCCCTCGGCCACCTTCGCCGACTGGCCTGATGACGACGCCGAAGGGGAAGTCGTCCCGCGCCACCAGCCAAGGGTCGGCCCATCGGGCGCGGATTCCTCCGCCGGCCTGGCTGGCCAAGGCGGCTTGAAGAGGCGCCAGCCTGAGCCGAGTTCATTCGGCGGCAAGCCGAAGAAGCTCAAGGGGGCGGCCGCCGCGACCAGGCGGGAGGAGGCGGCCGCGAGGGCCAACCGCTTCCGCAAGGAAGTGAAGAGGCCACCACTAGTCTCTGCATAAGTGTTTCCTCCTTTGTCCTTATTTTCCCTTAGTGAATCTCGTCCGAATTTCTCTTTTTCATTCCCTTTTTGCCTCAGGACTCCCCTTTCCCTTGAGAGGGTCGCCGTCCCCTCCGTCATGGGGTCGGCGGAGGCGTCGGCCAACACTCGGCAGGTTGACCCCACCGCCGACCTCCGGAGGCGACGGAGGGAAACGCGCGGGAGCAGCGCTACGAGGAGGCCGCCCGTTTGGAGAGAGCGGAGGCCGAGAAGGCGGCGGCCTCCGCCCAGAAAAAACTGAAGAGGCCGAAGCCGCCGCTGCAGCAAGGCGGCAAGCCGAGGAAGCCGCTCACCGCCAATCGGCGCTGCTCGTCATCCCGCTGTCCTCGGCGCCGCCGCCCCCGGAGTTCACGGGGCAGACTGGAGAAGCCGGCGCCGAGAACCCCGTCGTGGAGAAGGAAAGCAGTGAGGCCTCCATGTCGGACACGCTCGTGCCGCCTCCGCCGCCATCTGGGAGAGCGCACGGCAAACAGCCGGCGGGCCCGCCGGTGCCACCGACTACAGATGAGTCCGAGGCGAGGCTGCTTCTCCAAGTCGCCTCGCCAGTGCGCCGCCGTCTTGAGAGGGCGACCTCGGCGCCGCGACCCCGGGAGACCAGCACCGCCAGCTCGGCAACCCCAGATGCCGAGGCGACAAGCGCCGCGCCATTGGGTGGTTGCACGGAGGCGGCACAGGGCCGCTGAACCAAGCGCTTCTGGACATCCAGGCGAAGCTGCGAGCTGAAGGCGATGCCCTTCAAACTTGCACCAGGGCGCATCTGGCAGCGCGAACGGCCGTCCGAGTATGTTCCCCTCTTTCTTTTTGATTCTTGTTTTTCTCTGTGCAGGCACGCCAGCGCACCCACTGGGTGTAGTCCCCGAGTTTCGGGCCGGCTGCTGAGCAGGCGGTTCGGAACTCCCTATGGCGAGTTCCAAATATTAACTTTGTCTGAAATGCTTTATTGCAGGAGTATCACAACCTCCGCGCTACCGCCTTCAACCGCAATGTTGAGGAGCTAGGCAGGCGGACTGCCGACTTGTCAGAGAGCCGGGGTGAGTCCTTCTTCTTTTTCGCGGGGGTGCGATGGCGCACCCGCGGGCTGTAGTCCCTGAGATTCGGGCCGACTGTTGAGCAGTCGGGCCGGATATTCTCAGCGACTTTCTTTGTTGAAGACTTATCGTCTTTCGTCTTTTCTCTTCTTCAGAGGCCAACGCCACCCTGCAGCAGCAGCTGGGCGAGGCCAACACCGCCTTGCGCGCCAAGGAGGAGGAGTGCAGCAAACTCGGCACAGAGCGCGACCTGCTAGCCGCGCAGCTGGCTGAGCAGAAGGAGCTGCTCAAGAAGGCGCAGGACGAGGCCGAGAAGAAGGAGGCCGCTCTCCTGGCCGAGTTCGAGAGCAAGCGCTCCTCCTAGACTGACAGAGAGGCGATGCTGACCTCCGGCTTCCACGAGATCGAGGACATCGTCGATGGTGAGTTTCTTTCTTCCTTTCTTCTTCGAGCTTCCGACTATAGCTCGGGCCGATTTCTGGTTCTTTTGACTCACTTCTTTTTTGTCTTGGTAGACTTCTTCCCTGGCCACTCGTAGGCGGTCACTCAGGCCATCGAGGCTGATCGCGAGATGCAAAGGGCAAGCGGTGCGGAGATCACCGCCAACGCCCCCTGAACCGTCGATGAGCAGCTTCTGAGCATCGAGGCCCGTCTTCGTCGTGCCCATCGGCTGATGCGCCGGCTTCAGCGTGCCGGCGCCCAGGCGGTTGCCGCTCTGTGGCCAGACATGCTGGCCCTGCGCACCGCCAGTCGGACCGCCGACTGGCTGGAGGTCGCAGCTGGCTGTCTTGAAGCTTGGAAGGGTTCCTCGGCCCAGGCCGGAGCGCGCCGGGCCTTGGAATTCGTCAAGGAGTGGTATCCAGGGCTGGACCTGGACCGGCTGGCCGTGTTCCGGTCAGAGGCCCAGGCAGAGCTGGTGGCAGTGGAGGGTGCCCTTGTCGAGCATGCGGCGGCGATTGCCGACTACACGGACACCAGTGTCTTCGTCCCCGAGCGGGCTGCAGGCGGCGAGGAGGTGCCGCCAGAGTGGTTCAGGATGAACCCGGACTTCGGCGAGGACTCGGCGGAGGTGATTGACTCCAGCACCGAGGAGGAAGGCGAGGCGGCGGACGAAGGCAAGACGGAGGTGCCAGAAGTCGGAGCGGGCGACCAGCCTCAGCTTGACCGCGCCTCCAGCAATGAGCCGCGTCCAAAGAAGGCGACTGCCGCCGGAGGCGATCAAACCGAGACCGCCCAGCCGGCCGCCCCGGCGCCTGACACCGCCATCTCCTCCGATCCTCCGATCCCAGATGCCGCCTCCTAGGCTGCCGTTTTCGCCTCTGCTTTATATGTCTTAGTAATCTTTTGGAAAACTTTGTTAAATTCGAACAGTTCCACCCGCGGGGTGTATCTTGAACTTCTACTCGAAGATTCGGACAAGGGCCTATGTAAATATTCATCCAAGTTCTATCTTTCCTTGCTTATTGCTCTTTAGGCTTTTCCTTTTGCCGCCTTCCTTTAGTTGCTGCCTTGCCAGTCGAACAACCGCTCTGCGGACTGTCGCTGGCTCAAATGCTTGGCTATTTTGGGAAGGCAAGTACTCGGCCATTTTAGAGTCTTCTTTAACAAGTTGGATAGAAGGCGGCGAGCCGACTACTAAAGAGTCGGCTGTCTTTAATAGAGGCTAGTATAAAGTGGCAAGCCGACTACTCATGAGTCGGCTTTTTACCTCAGAGATGCCGGAGGCCGTCTTACGCTATGTTCGTGCTTTGGGTCCTTAGCCATTTTTCGTGTGGGCGCCCGTTCTTCCTCACTCCTGCCCACCACACAGCCGCTCTGCGAGCTCTGGCTTTGCCAGGAGACGGATTAGGCACCGCACACTACTTGTCTGACTGCGGGAAGCTCCTCATAGCGCGAGGCAGCGAGTCCCCGGGCCGACTAGTCGGGCCCGGTGCCAAGCGGCATTTAACAAAGAGTAATATACTCGAAGGCATAATTCTTATCATATAGATAACAAAAAGGGCAGTCCCCGAGCTCGTCTCGGGGGGCCCAAAGTCTTAGTACTTTAATACAAAGGGGTAGCGTGATACATACTGCATCAACTATAAAATCTTCGAAGAAGATTTGCATTCCACGGGCGTTCTGTCTCTTTGCCGGAGTCGTCCCTCTTGCGCACTCGGGGCTTCTGAGCATCGATCAGGTAGTAGGAGTCGTTTCCCAGCACCTTGCTGATGATGAAGGGGCCTTCCCAAGGCGCCGACAGCTTGTGATGGCCGGCTGTTCGCTGGATCAGTCGAAGCACAAGGTCGCCCTCTTGGAAAGATCTTGGCCTGACCTTCCTGTTGTAGTATCGACGCAGACTCTGCTGGTAGATGCTGGACCGACTGAGTGCCAACAGCCGGCCCTCTTCCAGCAGATCGACGCCGTCTTGACGTGCTTCTTCTGCTTCTTCCTTGGTGTACATAGTGACTCGCGGGGAGTCGAACTCTATGTCCGTCAGGATGACGGCTTCGGCACTGTAGACGAGGGAGAAGGGTGTGAAGCCGGTTGACTTGTTTGGAGTTGTGCGCAGACTCCAGAGGACGGCCGGCAGTTCCTCAAGCCAGCAGCCGGCCGATCGCTCCAGCGGCACGACCAGTCGAGGCTTGATGCCGGATAAGATGAGGCCGTTTGCCCGCTCCACCTGGCCGTTTGACTGCGGATGGGCAACAGACGCTAAGTCCAGTCGGATGGCCTGCGTCGCGCAGAAACGGGCCAAGGCGCCTTTGGCAAAATTTGTGCCATTGTCAGTGATGATGCTGTGCGGGATGCCGTACTGAGTCGTGATGTCGGCGATGAAAGTCACTGCAGTCGGACCATTCAACTTCTTGATGGGTTTCACTTCTATCCACTTGGTGAACTTGTCCACTGCGACAAGTAGATGAGTCAAGCCACCTCATGCCGTCTTGAATGGTCCCACCATGTCCAGGCCCCAGACTGCAAAGGGCCAGGCGATGGGGATAGTCTTGAGTGCGGAAGCTGGCTGAAGTGGCTTGGAACGGAAAATCTAGCACCCTTTGCACTTTTGGACTAACTCTTTGGCCTCTTCCAGGGCAGTTGGCCAGAAGAAACCGTGCCGGAAGGCTTTGGCGATGAGTGCCCTTGAGGCCGCGTGGTGGCCGCACTCGCCGTCATGGACGTCTCTGAGAATTGCTTGGCCTTGTTCTGCCTCGACGCAGCGTTGGTAGACGCCCGTGACGCTGCGCCTGACCAGCTCTCTGTTGACTATGGTATAAGCTGCTGCTCGGCGTTGCACTTGCCGAGCCAAGATTTCATCAGTTGGCAGCTCTCTGTTTACTAGGAACTTGAGGATGGGCTAGGCCCATGAGGGTGCTGCTATTTCTTCAACTGCCACCAGTGCGACTTGGACAAGGGTGGCTGGGCTGGGAGGCGGCGGGTTGGAGTCCGCAGCCGCTTGCTGACTTGACGAAGTCCTCGGGCCGACTGGAGCAGTCCCCGGGCCGAGTTCTGGAGTCTTTGGTCTTGTCACCGCAGTCCCCGGGCTGGGTTCTGAAGTCCCCGGGCCGGCTTTGACTGTGGCTTTTTTGGAGTCGGATTTGACTTCTTCGGGTGGAGCCGGCACAAAGATTGAGTCTGATTCTGGTGACGGCTTGATAGACGGCTTGAGGAGGCGCCGAAGGGCGATGCCTGATGGTATTACTTGGTGGGTGGAGCCGATTCGTGCCAAGGCGTCTGCTTGGTCATTGTCGTTCCTTGGCACATGGAGGAACTCGCACCCCTCGAAGTATCCGCTGAGTTGCTGCACAAGGAACGAGTAGCTCGCCATGTTCACGTCCTTGGCGTCCCAATCGCCAGATGATTGCTGGACCACCAAGTCAGAGTCGCCATAACACAGGATCCGGCGAATGCCGAGTTCTTTGGCAAGCCAGAGCCCGTGGATGAGCGCCTCGTACTCGGCCACGTTGTTGGAGGCGGCGAAATGGATCTGCAGCGCATATCTGAGCTTGTCACCCTTGGGGGAAGTGAGGACGACGCCGGCTCCCAGGCCGGTGCGCATCTTGGAGCCATCGAAGTGCATCCGCCAATGGGTGGAGTCGGGCGCTGGTGGCAGATACTGGGTCTCGGCCCAATCGACGAGGAAGTCGGCCAGTGCTTGCGACTTGATGGCGGTGCGGGGCTCGTAGTAGATGGTGTAGGGAGCCAAGTCGATGGCCCATTTGGCCACTCGGCCAGAAGCATCTCGGCTTCCGATGATCTCGGCTAGTGGGGCTGTGCAGACCACAGTGATTGGATGCTCTTGGAAGTAAGGCTTCAATTTCTTGGCGGCAAAATGCACGCCATAGCACATCTTCTGGTAGTGGGGGTAGTTCTGCTTGGAGGCCGACAGTACCTCGCTCAGGTAATATACCGGTCTCTGGACAGGTAGCGCCTTGCCTTCCTCCTTGCGCTCGACTACAATGACCATGCTGACTACCCGGCTGGTGGCGGCAATGTATAGGAGCATGGGCTCTTTGGGAGTCGGAGCCGCCAGCACAGGGGGAGTAGTCAACATCTTCTTCAGTTGGAGAAAGGCCTCGTCCGCCTTGGGAGTCCACTCAAAAAAGGTTGTCTTCTTCATGAGCTGGTACAAGGGAAGAGCCTTCTCGCCCAGCCGACTGATGAATCGGCTGATGGACGCCAAACAGCCGGTGAACTTCTGCACATCTAATAGTCGTCTGGGTGCTTCCATCCTCTCGATGGCCTTGATCTTCACAGGGTTGCACTCTATGCCGCGTTCGGAGACCAGGAACCCAAGGAGCTGGCCGTCTAGTACTCCGAAGACGCATTTCTCGGGGTTGAGCTTGATCTGGAATCGACGCAGGTTCTCAAAGGTTTCCTTGAGGTCTTCCAATAGAGTTCCACGCTTTTCTGTCTTCACCACCACATCATCCACGTAGACATTGTCATTTCTGCCGAGTTGCTTGAGGAGGCACTTCTGCATGCAACGCTGAAAGGTGGTGCCGGCATTCCTCAAGCCGAACGTCATGGTCAGGTAGCAGAAGACACCAAACGGCGTGATAAAGGCGGTCTTCAGTCGGTCAGCCGGGTTTAGCTTGATCTGGTGATATCCTGAATATGCATCTAAGAAACTCAACAGTTTGCATCCGGCTGTGGAGTCTATCACCTAATCAATTCTTGGCAGAGCGAATGGGTCCTTGGGACAGGCTTTATTGAGACTTGTGTAGTCAATCCACACATTCGCCACTGCTTGTTCTTCTTCAACACCAGTACTGGGTTTGCTAGCCACTCTGGGAAAAACACTTCCATGATGAAGCCGGCTGCCAGGAGCCGGGCTATTTCTTCTCCAACAACTCTTCTCTTTTCTTCTGACAAGCGGCACAAGGGCTTCCTGACGGGCTTCATATCAGATCAGACATGTAATTTGTGCTCGGCGAATTCCGTCGGTACACCAAGCATGTCTTTGGGGGACCATGCGAAGATGTCTCGATTCTCACGGAGGAAATCGACGAGCTTGCCTTCCTATTTGCTGTCAAGGTTTGTGCCCATGATAGTGTACCTCTCTGGGTGCTCCGGGTCCAAAGGTATCTTCTTCGTTTCTCTGGCCGGCTTGAATGATCCTTCTGCTTCCGACTCCTTGGGGTCGGGCGACAACTCAGGCTGCTTGCCGGCCATCGCCACGACCCGATCAAGAAGCCGTTTCTCAGCTGTGATCACCAAGGACTCGGCCAGCCGACTGCTTTCGGCCGCGCAAGCGGACGACTTTCTGTAGTCGCCGGCCACGGTTAGAATTCCCTTGGAACTTGGCATCTTCATCTTGAGGTAGGCATAGTGGGGGACTGCCATGAACTTGGCCAACGCTGGTCAGCCAAGCAACGCATGGTACGGGCTTTTAAGGTCCACCGCCTCAAACCAAATTGGCTCTCGGCTGAAATGATCTTTGTCCCCAAAGAGGGCGTCTATCAGAATATTGCCGATTGGTGAGCAGGAAAGGCCAGGGACAATGCCGTGGAACACAGTCCGGCTGCTTTGAAGCTGTCTTCGCTTGATTCCTAACTTATCCATCGTATCCTTATACAGGATGTTGATACTGCTGCCTCCGTCTATCAGCACTCGCGAGAAGCGAGTGGCCCGCCTATCCGTGGCGAGTGTGGCGCCTAAGACCAAGGCGTAGGAGCCTGGACTCGGCATCACCTATGGGTGATCGGCTCTGCTCCAACTGATGGGCCTCTCGGACCAGTGCATGAATTTTGGAGTGCTTGACGCGACTGCATTCACCTCTTGCTATTGTTGGCACCTGCTGCGCCGGTCGTATGCCACACTGGTGAACACCACATAGGCTCCGTGCTCATCTGGGAACTCGTCTTGTATCACGCCGACTGGCCTGACAGCCGGCTGCTGGGGCGGCTGTGGTGGAGGCGGCCCAGCAGGCGGGGGAGGGAGTAGGCCGTCTCCCTTGGCGATTCTGGTCAGCCAGTGGCATTTCCGGGTGGTGTGGTTTGACGGCTTCGTGCTGCTGGGGAACTTGCAGGGGCCATCCAGGGTCTGCTCGTAGGAGAAATCCGGCAACCAGTTGGACTTGCCGCCCTTCTGCCGCTTCACCGGAGGCGGTCCCTCCGGCGGTTGGTCTTCGACTGTCGCCACTTGCCGGCTGTTGGAAGCCGGCTGCGGGGCCTTGTGCTTGTGGTCGTTCTGCTGTTGCCACCGACTGGTGTCCCCAACCGGAATTCTTGGAGCCTGAGGAACGACTTTGCCAGTCGTGCTGACTTGAATCTCCGCCTTCATGGAGGAGTTGGCCGTGGCGTACTTGTCTGCCGTGATCAGCAGTTCATCGAGGGTCTCCGGCTCGTCGCAAAGAAGCTTGTGCTTGAGGAGGGTGCCTTCTATGCACCCGGCAGTAAAGTACTCGATGGCCTGCACCTCGTGCATGCCCTCGCAGGAGTTCCGGAGCTCGCCCCAGTGCATGAGGTAGTCACGAGTGGATTCGTTGGGGCCTTGCACGCACAAGGAGAGTTGGCGAGGCTTGGGAGGTCGCTTGTACGTGCTCGTGAAGTTGCGGACGAAGGCCTCGGTGAAGTCGACCCAGCTGTTGATGCTGCGAGGCTTTAGACTGTTCAACCATGTCCGGGCCGAGCCCTGGAGCATGAGCGGGACATATCTCACGGCAACACGCTTGTTGCCGTTTGCTATATTGACGGCTGTGGAGTAATCGATCAGCCAGTCCTCCGGCTTCACGGTGCCGGTGTATTTGGGCGTGTCTCGGGGGAGCGTGAACCCTTTGGGGAAGGGCTCATCTCGGATGCGGGGTCCAAAACAGGGAGGACCCAACTCGTCTTCTTCTTCCAGCGCCAGGTATCGGTGGAGTCGGTCCATCCGGTGGCGGGCGTCGTTCTCTCCGACTCCCTCTCGGCGGCCAAGACGGTCACCGAGAGTCGGATGTTCCACGGGCGGCGGGAAGACTCGCCTTTCTCTGCGAGGAGGGGGAGGCAGATAGTCGTCCTGCCGTTCCACCGCTTTGGGGCGGCCGTCTGGTCGCCCTTGATGGTGATGCGAGTCCGACTGTGGCTGACAGCCGGCTCCTTGTCCTTCTTTCCGCGGGCCCCACCAGTCGGCATCCGAGACGTCGCGCCTTGGTCTCGGCGGGGCAGCGGGTCGTTGTTTTGTCGCTGTGGCGCCCCTGTGCGGCAACCGGCTTTATTCTGCACGGCAGCCGCGTCGAGGAGCTGCTGAACTCGCTTCGTCATCATGCGGCGCTCTTCGCCCTCGAAGTTGTCGAGCTCGTCTGCCGCCGCCTGGGCGGTGCAGATGTTCTCCGCGGGCGTGGCATACATAGGGAGATCAGCCCCGAATAGATTGGCGATTGCCACGCCGCATTGTCGGACCGCGCCTAGGCGGCTAGGGCCAGTCGGAGCCGGCGAGCCGCCTACGGCGCGATCCATCTCGCACTGGTAGGCTTCTGACAAGCGCCTCATGCTTGCCAACTTCTTCGCTCCCTCGATAAGTTGAAGGCGGCATGCCTCCAGCGTCTCGGCGTCTGCGTCTCCCGGAATCGGTGCGGTGAGGTCTCGCAGAGCCGCGTCGAGCGGGTCGTGCGCTCCCTCATCGGAACGCTCGCCGTGATCGAGGACGAGAACCTCCGTGATGGTGCTTCCGCCGCTCCCCGCGCAAGGGAGCGGCTCGTCGTAGACCACCACGTTGGTGGGAAACGTGTCGAGCGACACGGTGTCGGAGTCGACCAGCATCGGGTCGGTGGATCCTATGGATTCCAGGTCCATGGCAGGCTCGCCGGCGATGTGGAGTTGGTCGAGGAGACCCGCGAGGAGGCTCTCGGGGCCGCTCGTGCCCACGTCAGATGCAGGCTCGTCGGAGAGGCGAACCTCACCGATAAGCTCGGCAAGGCAACTGGCCGCGCAGGCGATCTCAGCGCCGTGCAGCGCGTCGGCGCAAACTCCATCTGGCACGTCGGGCTGGCTGTGCTCGCCAGGGAGGAAAAGGGTTCCCATCCAGAGCAGGTCTCCGGACGACGGTGCACCTCGCCCCACGGTGGGCTCCAAATGTCGGGGGTTGGGTACGACATATGCCAAAGGATGGCTAATCATGGTGGGAGCGAGTAGAACGTCGTCGGTGCCCGGAAGCGGGATGAGGCGAAGACATGCATGCCGGCGGAACTTACCTAGCTTCAGGGCTCTCCAAGGAGATAACACCCCTACTGCTGCTTTGCGGGGTCTCCGCATGGTCACTATGGCAAAGTGGTTACAATGGTGCTCCTGGAGCTGTTTCTGGAGGCAGGAGAGGGCGAGGCTACCTCTCTCCTTCCTATGTATGAGGTCTATCTCTATCTGGGTCTGAACCCTTTGCATGGGCTTCCCGGGGGGTTTATATAGGCCTACCCCCCCAGGGGTACAATAGTAATCCAGCTGGGCGTGGGTCCTAGCCGTCTGTCTCTTAGGTCGTTGTCCTCTCTGCCGACTACTGGGGCCCGCCGACTGGTGGGCCCCACGGACAGGCCTGATACTGTAGCGGTACTCCTGATGACGCTGGTTCGATCATGCGGTCATGGCAACAGCGCCGCCGTCTGGCGTGCGTTCACTGTCGCCATTCCCCATCTTGTCTGGTTAATGGCGGGCGGGGCCCGTGGGAGAGGGGTCGGCCGACTCTAGGGGGCCGACTCCCACGGTCCGTCTTCAGGGCGCTCGTGCTGTCTTCTGTCTACCCACTGACAGGCAGCCCTGCCGTCCTTGGGTCGTACAGGCAGGCATCGTGGGCACAGTGCGCCGCCCATTGTGGCTGAGGTCAGGGCAGGCATGGCAACAGTGCCGCGCCTCGCCGGAGATCTTCAGCGATACGACTTACTGTAGCCATGCCGGCCCCTTGTAAGCAGGAGGGACGGCCATGCCGTGGCCGTACCCCGCCTCGCCCTTCGAGACGAGGGTGGAGTCGCGGGCTGACTCTCCATAGTCGGCCTCCCTGGAAGTCGCCGGCCATGAGTCGGCTTATATTGGAGTCGCTGTTTGGGACTCGGCTTATCTTGGAGTCGCCGTCTGGGACTCAGCTTATCTTGGAGTCGCCGTCTGAGACTCGGCTTATCTTGGAGTCGCCGTCTAGGACTCGGCATATCTTGGAGTCGTCCCTGGGACTCGGCATAACTTGGAGTCGTCCCTGGGACTCGGCATAACTTGGAGTCGTCCCTGGGACTCGGCATAACTTGGAGTCGTCCCTGGGACTCGGCATAACTTGGAGTCGTCCCTGGGGCTTGGCCTAAGCGGCGCTACTGATCCCAATGTCTTGAAAGGTTCTGGGGCTCGGGTTAGCCTACCCGTGGCCCATTACTCCGACAATGCTCATATGATTCGCGTTCGTTACTTTGATAATTTGATATGTGGGTGGACCGGTGCTTGGGTACTACCCTTCCTTGAACAAGCATCCCACTTATGATTAATCCCTCTCGCAAGCATCCGCAACTACGAAAGAAGAATTAAGGTAAACCTAACCATAGCATGAAACATATGGATCCAAATCAGCCCCTTACGAAGCAATGCACAAACTAGGGTTTAAGCTTCTGTCACTCTAGCAACCCATCATCTACTTATTACTTCCCAATGCCTTCCCCTAGGCCCAAAGCATGGTGAAGTGTCATGTAGTCGACGTTCACATAACACCACTAGAGGAAAGACAACATACATCTCGTTAAAATATCGAGCGAATACCAAATTCACATGATTACTTATAACAAGACTTCTCCCATGTCCTCAGGAACAAACATAACTACTCACAAATCATATTCATGTTCATAATCAGAGGGGTATTAATATGCATTAAGGATCTGAACATATGATCTTCCACCAAATAAACCAACTAGCATCAACTACAAGGAGTAATCAACACTACTAGCAACCCACACGTACCAATTTGAGGTTTTGAGACAAAGATCGGATACAAGAGATGAACTAGGGTTTGGGAGGAGATGGTGCTGGTGAAGATGTTGATTGAGATTGACCCCCTATCGATGAGAGGATCGATGGTGCTGATGATGGCGATGATTTCCCCCTCCCGGAGGGAAGTTTCCCCTGCAGAACAGCTCCGTCGGAGCCCTAGATTAGTCCTGCCCAGGTTCCACCTCGAGATGGCGGCGCTTCGTCCCGAAAGCTTCCTTATGATTTTTTTTCCAAGACAAAAGACATCATGTAGCAAAAGATGGGCATCGGGGGCCTGCCAGGTGGCCCACGAGGCAGGGGGCGCGCCTAGGGGGGTAGGGCGCGCCCTCCACCCTCGTGGCTGGTAGGTGGCCCCCCTCTGGTGCTTCCTTCGTCCAATATTTTTAATTTATTCCAAACTGACTTTCGTGGAGTTTCAGGACTTTTGGAGTTGTGCAGAATAGGTCTCTAATATTTGCTCCTTTTCCAGCCTAGAATTCTAGCTGCTGGCATTCTCCCTCTTCGTGTAAACCTTATAAAATAAGAGAGAAAAGGCACAACTATTGTGATATAATGTGTAGTAACAGCCCGTAATGCAATAAATATCGATATAAATGCATAATGCAAAATGGACGTATCAACTCCCCAAGCTTAGACCTCGCTTGTCCTCAAGCAGAAGCCGATATCGAAAAATATGTCCACATGTTTAGAGATAGAGGTGTCGATAAAATAAAATACGGACATGAGGGCATCATGATCGTTCTTAGAACAACAAGATATATATTGTCATATGATTTCTTATGCTAAAGTAACAATCCATTCACAAGGTAAAGTATGAATCAGAAACTTCATTCAAAACTAACAAACTATGATCTCAGTCATTGAAGCAATTGCAATTTATCATAACATCGGAAAGAGTCAATATAAGAGCTTTTTAGCAAGTCCACATACTCAACTATCATTTAATCTTTCACAATTGCTAACACTCACACGATACTTATGGGTATGAAGTTTCAATCGAACACAGAGAAAGATAGGGGCTTATAGTTTCGCCTCCCAACCTTTTACCTCAAGGGTAATGTCAACGATAATAGTTTATGAAAACCTACATCCAAGTGGATATATATATAGGAAGAGGATTTTCTATCATAGCTTACCCCAGAAATAGTTATCAGAACCGTTGGAGCTGCATCAAGATTCAGATCGCTGGGTGGTCCGAGTCCTTTTCCATTGCCTTTTGCTGATTTTTGGATAGTGCAACCTGTCCCACGAGCCGCCACTTTGTGCAGGTGGTACTGACCAAAACCTGCGATGCATGGTCCCTAGGCAACCTTTAGACCAAGTCGTCGATCGTGGCCGCATAGAATAGAGAGGTTCCACACCATACAAAATGAGCACGTACCGGTTCCTCCTGTTTTAACCTCACGTGACACCGTTCTATGTTAACTAGAGCTCGTGCTTTTTTAAACGCAAGCTGGAGGTTGTGCTAATCCTGCGTTTCGAACGTGCTACTCTACGGATCCTAGCTAAATAGCCAGCATAAGCGCACAGGAACCTACCGGAACTGGGTGTATGCATCTTATCTTACTATAAGCAATAAATAAATAATATTGCCAGGTCTGCCCTCACCCCCAGCCTTCGCTCTCTCCAATGTGTACGTATGTGTCATATAATGAAACATTTTTTCTTGAATAAACATATACATGGAGCATGATTAATTGTTCAAAGCTCCCTGAGATGCATGTATGACCTAACTTAATTCATGTGCGGCCAGCTTAATTCATACGGCTATGGGCACCCAAGTGTATCAAGGTTTGTAGGGAAAAAACAGTTCATGGGTTGCCGGTTCTATCGTCTCGTTGGGGCTTCACATTTTCATCATGCAGTTCAGTGATGGTGGTTGAGCGGTCCACCCTTTTGTTGGTATTTCGATGGGCAACTCTTCAAAAAAATGGTTCGTGGGTTGGCATGGTTGTCGCTCAGTTCCATCACCCCGTTGACCGAGACTTCACCTTGTGATCCTCCAGTTCCATGGTAGTGATCAAGCGGTTCAACCTTTTATTGGTCTTCGCTTCAGCCCCTTTTCACATAAAAACAGTTCGCAGGGTGGTATGATGGCCGTCCTATCTGTCGGGGCTTCAGGTTTTCAACATCCGGTTCCAAGTATAGTTTTGACGGTTCCGCAGAGGTGGGACATCGTCCCTTTGCAAATTCTATTCCAGTTCCAAATATAGTTTTGACGGTTTGACGAAGGTGAGACGTTGCTCCTTCGCAAATTCTATTCCAGTTCCAAGTATAATTTTGACGGTTCCGCGGAGGTGGGACGTTGGCCCTTCGCAAATTGCATTCCAGTTCCAAGTATAATTTTGCCGGTTCCGCGGAGGTGGGACATTGTCCCTTCACAAATTCTATTCCAGTTCCAAGTATAGTTTCGACGGTTCCGCGGAGGTGGGACGTCGGCCCTTCACAAGTTCCAAGTATAATTTTGACGGTTCCACGGAGGTGGGACGCCGTCCCTTTGCAAATTCTATTCCAGTTCCAAGTATTGTTTTGACGGTGCGACGAAGGTGAGACATCGGTCCTTTGTAAAGTCGTATTATCACTTCCAAAATTAGTTTTGACAGTTCCACGAAGGTACATCTACTTCTTCTAGGTTTTTCAAAGAGAGATGTCCTTCTTTCTACTCCCTTCGTTCGGAATTACTTGTCACAAAAATGTATAAAAATGAATGTATCTACAACAAAAATACATCTAGATACATTCATTTTTTGGACGAGTAATTCCGAACAGAGGGAGTAGTTGTTTTCTCTCGGGGAAACTATAAGTACAAGTGACCGAGAGCGCATGCCAGAAAATAAAGAGAAAAGTTGCAGCCAAGAAAGTGAGCACACACGCACAAGCTTGTTGGTCCTCTACATCTTCCACGATGGGTTAGTACAAGCATCCACGAGATGGAAAACACTAGCACATGTGCATAGGTACTAATCAAGAGTAGAATAGGTAGTAGTACGCCCGGTGGGCTCGCTAGTCACAAGCTTGCCCTCCTAATGCGCAGAAGGACCCCCCCCTCTTTGAAGTACTTGTTGCATGGGATGTCATCTTATTTCGATCGCATCTGTCTTTCATTATGGCTAGAGGTTCCATCCGGCTGGTCACATGGGTCTTGTCCTTGTCACTCCCCTATCGCAAACAACTGGACCACTGATACTGCCCCCACAGCTGCAGCCTTTGTCAGGCAAACCAACCGCAGAAACTCCCCAAAACCCTCCTTATTTTCTCCCACACACACTCAGCACGAATCACGGGGCATAGGTTTGTGGCTATGATAGCTGTGTCTGCAGCAAGCTATTGTAGACACAATTTTGCCTATATATATATATATATATATATATATATATATATATATATATAGGCAGAAAATATATATATACATATCAGGATCTTTCCAACACATAGTGCTTGCCAAAGGATAAAGTGTAAAAAGGAAAGTTTAAGATCACCATGACTCTTCTATAAGGGTAGAAGATAAAAAATAAAAGATAGGCCCTTCGCAGAGGGAAGAAGAGGTTTTCATGCGCTTCTATGGTTGGATGCAGAAAATCTTAATGCAAAAGAACGTCACTTTATATTTCCACTTGTGATAGGGACCTTTATTATGCAGTCCATCGCTTTTATTTCTTCCATATCTCAAGCTCGTATAAAGCTTATTTTCTTCACACTAATAGATCATACATATTTAGAGAGCATTTTTTATTGCTTGCACTGATGACAACTTACTTGAAGGATCTTATTCAATCCATAGGTAGGTATGGTGGACTCTCATGGCAAAACTGGGTTTAGGGATGTTTAGAAGCACAAGTAGTATCTCTACTTGGTGCAAAGAATTTGGCTAGCATGAGGGGGAAAGGCAAGCTCAACATGTTGGATGATCCAGGACAATATAACTTATTCGGATATAAGGAAACATAACTCATTGTGTTGTCTTCCTTGTCCAACATCAACTTTTTAGCATGTCATATTTTAATGAATGCTCACAATCATAAAAGATGTCCAAGATAGTGTATTTATATGTGAAAACCTCTCTTTCTTTATTACTTCCTATTAATTGCAACGATGACCAAAACTATGTTTGTCAACTCTCAACAACTTTTATTCATCATACTCTTTATATGTGAAGTCATTACTTTCCATAAGATAAATATGATCTTCTTATTTCTTTTTATTCTTTCTTTTATTCCCTCAAGATCATAGCAAGATAACAAAGCCCTCAACTCAAAACTAATCTTTATTATATATAGCTCACAAACTCAATTACATAGATAGGGATCAAAACAAAACTCAAAGCTAAATCATACTAAAAATTTATTCTACTAGATCAAGACATAACCAAAAGGATCAAACTAAGAAAAACGATAAAGATAGAAGTGTGATGGTGATACGATACCGGGGCACCTCCCCCAAGCTTGGCAGTTGCCAAGGGGAGTGCCTATACCCATGTATTTATGTCTCTTTCTTCAGATGTGGTGATGTGATATTCTTGGCGATGATGCCACTTAGGATACGATTCTCCTCCTCAAGATTATTGACTTGCTGCTTAAGATCCATTATTTCCTTACGGAGTTTACCCGTTACGGCTAAAGCTCCTTTCACCCATGGATGTTGCATAGCTGCGGGAGAACAAGTAACACTCTTTTTCATATTTTCATAAGAAAGAAATGTAGCATTAGGAGGAATGATCGAACTTGGAATTGCTGAGCTCTGAAGTTCCTCCGGGATGAATCTGGCTTGGAGATGATTGGTAACTTCTTGATCCTCCTCCATGGAATCTACCCTTTTCAAGTCGGCCTCCATCTCCTCCTCCGTTGATGGACCAAAGTGGCTAGCTTCGTTGTTTGCTCTTTGCCCGGGTGTCAGGTGAGATACCCGACTCTCCCCGACTGACTCTTGAGAAGACATCTTGCTCTAAATCTGCTGTAGAAACAGCTCAAAACAAAAACAGATGTGGTACGATGGTCAAAACCTTCGGGAGATTATATAATGAATTTTTACCAACCAAAAGAAGTATTGTGCAAGAAAATGGAGTCCGGAGGGTACACGAGGTGGCCACGAGGTAGGGGGCGCCCAGGGGGTAGGGCACGCCCTCCACCCTTGTGGATGCCTCGTGTCCCTTTTGGACTACCTTTAATTTTCCAAATTTTTTTCAATATTCCAAAACGGATAAAAAATGCTATTTGAGCAGTTTTGGAGTCGGTTTACTTACCTTACCACATACCTATTCCTTTTCGGAGTCTCAAACATTCTGGAAAGTGTCCCTTATGTACTCCTCTGGGGTTACAGTGTCGATAACATTAGTTTCAGCATTTATAGGACTACCTGAGATATAATGTTTGACGCTTTGACCGTTCACCACCTTTGGATTTGTGCCTTCGGCGTTGTTGATTTTGATGGCACCAGAACGATAGACCTCCTCGATAATGTAAGGACCTTCCCATTTAGAGAGACGTTTTCCTGCAAAAATCTTAAACGAGAGTTGTATAGAAAAACATAATCACCTACATTATACTCACGCTTTTGTATCCTTTTGTCATGCCATCTTTTAACTTTTTCTTTAAACAATTTGGCGTTCTCATAGGCCAAGGTTCTCCATTCATCAAGTGAGCTAATGTCAAATAGCCTCTTCTCACCGACAAGTTTGAAATCAGAATTGAGCTCTTTAATAGCCCAATATGCCTTATTTTCTAGTTCGAGAAGTAAGTGACATGTTTTTCCATAAACCATTTTATACAGAGACATACCCATAGGATTTTTATATGTAGTTCTATAGGCCCATAATGCATCATCAAGTTTCTTGGACCAATTCTTTCTAGATCTATTAATAGCCTTTTTTAAAATCAATTTAATCTCTCTATTACTCAATTCTACTTGACCACTATACTGAGGATGGTGTGGACATGCAATTCTATGATTAACATCATACTTAGCAAGCATTTTACGAAAATCACCATGAATAAAATGTGAACCACCATCAGTCATTAAATATCTAGGGACTCCAAACCTCGGAAAAATAACTTCTTTAAGCATCTTAATAGAGGTGTTATGATCAGCACTACTAGTTGGAATAGCTTCTACCCACTTAGTAACGTAATCAACAGCAACTAAAATATGTGTATACCCATTAGAGGAAGGAAAAAGTCCCATATAATCAAAGCCCCAAACATAAATGGTTCAATAACATGTGAATAGTTCATAGGCATTTCTTGACGTCTACTAATATTACCAATTCTTTGACATTCATCGCAACACAAGACAAACTTACGAGCATCTTTAAAGAGAGTAGGCCAATAAAAACCGAATTGCAATACCTTATGTGCAGTTCTATCTCCAGCGTGGTGTCCTCTGTAAGCCTCAGAGTGACACTTGCATAGTATATGTTCCTATTCATGCTCAGGTACACAATTTCTAATAACACCATCTACTCCTTCTTTATAAAGGTGTGGGTCATCCCAAAAGTAATGTCTTAAATCATAGAAAAACTTTTTCTTTTGCTGGTATGTGGAACTAGGTGGTATAAATTTAGCAACAATGTAATTAGTATAATCAGCATACCATGGAACAGTACGGGAAGCATTTATGACAGCTAACTGTTCATCAGGAAAGCTATCATTAATAGGTAGTGGGTCATCAAGAACATTTTCTAACCTAGACAAGTTGTCTGCAACGGGGTTCTCAGCTCCCTTTCTATCTATAATATGCAAATCAAATTCTTGTAGCAAGAGAACCCATCTAATAAGTCTAGGTTTAGTATCTTTATTTTCCATAAGATATTTAATAGCAGCATGATCAGTGTGAACAGTTACTTTGGAATCAACAATATAAGGTCCAAACTTATCACAAGTGAACACAACTGCTAAAATTTCTTTTTTTAGTAGTAGCATAATTTCTCTGGGCATTGTCTAGAGTTTTACTATCATATTGGATAACATTTAATTTCTTATCAACTCTTTGTCTTAGAACAACACCTACAACATAATCACTAGCATCACACATAATTTCAAAGGGTAAATTCCAATCAGGTGACTGAACAATAGGTGCAGAAATCAAGGCTTTCTTAAGTATTTCAAATGCTTCTACACAATCATCATCAAAAACAAAAGGGACATCTTTTTGTAAGATATTAGTCAGAGGCCTAGAAATTTTAGAGAAGTCTTTAATGAACCTCCTATAAAAACTAGCATGATTAAGAAAACTTCTTATACCTTTGATGTACTTAGGTCACGGCATCTTTTCAATAGCATCTACTTTAGCTTTATCAACTTCAATACCTCTTTTAGAAATTTTATGCCCCAAGACAATACCTTCATTAACCATAAAATAGCACTTCTCCCAATTCAAGACAAGATTAGTTTCTTCACATCTCTGCAAAACTCGATCATGGTTGCTTAAGCAATCATCAAAAGAAGTTCCATAAATGGAGAAATTATCCATGAAAACCTCAACAATCTTTTCACAAAAGTAAGAGAATATAGCAGGCATACATCTTTGAAAGGTAGCAGGTGCATTACATAAACCAAAAGGCATACGTCTATAAGCAAAAGTACCGAAAGGGAAAGTAAAAGTGGTCTTTTCCTGGTCCTCTTTTGATACAGGTATTTGAGAGAAACCAGAATAACCATCTAGAAAGCAAAAATGTGTATGTTTAGATAATCTTTCTAGCATTTGATCAATGAAAGGTAGAGGGTAATGATCCTTTCTAGTAGCTTTATTTAATTTGCGGAAATCAATTATCATTCTATAACCTGTAACAATTCTTTGTTGGGTCAATTCATCCTTAGCATTAGGAACAACTGTAATACCTCCCTTCTTAGGGACACAATGGACAGGACATACCCACTGACTATCAGTAACATGATAAATTATACCTGCCTCCAGAAGCTTTAGTATTTCATTTTCTTACCACTTCTTTCATCTTAGGATTTAACCGTCGTTAATGATGAACAACTGGTTTAGCACCTTTCTCCAGTTTTATTTTGTGCTGGCATAGAGTGAGACTAATGCCGTGTAACATCCAAATTTTCAATTTGGAATGTTATACATAGATCATCATTTCATTTCATATTTTATTGCATTTTGGTTTATCCTAGCAATTCTAAGCAACTCAAGGACCCACGAAGAGAGTTGGGGATTTCGTTTATTTTCATATTTGAGTTTTCTCAAATATTGAAAAGAGGATCGATTTGGTTTTAATTATTTTTTTCTCTTCAAAAATATTTCCATTATATAAAATAAAAGAGAGGGGATAAAATGAATTCTCCAAGATAAAAGAAATATTGGAGGAAAAATGTTAAAATCAAATCAGAATTTTATTTGGACTTTTATTACTATTTTATTTGAATTAGGAAAAAAATGTGTTTTCAAAATTGCATTAGTGGCCCAAATAAATGTGCACTTTGTTCGCAATATTATTAGAGGACCGCAAAAATTTATTTCAGGATTTTTGGACTCCGTGTAGTATTTCTTTGATTTTTTTCCGCATAAGTTTATTTAAAACAAAAAAGTGCACCGACCTAACGGGCCGTGCCCGACCCGGACACCCCGCCTGACCGGCCTTTATAAGGCCGAGGCCGACCCCGCCAGCCCAGCCGCCTGCCCCGCCCCAAAACCCTAGCTGTCGTGCCGCCGCCGACTTCGCCGCCGCCGCCGCCGGAGCCGCCGCCGCCGCTGGAATAGCCATCGCCGCCGACCCAGTTTTCTCAGGAAAACCATCGGGTTTTTTTTAAACCCTAGATCTAGTTTTTTTCCGATCGTTCGTTTTTTTCTGGTTTAGTTAAATAGCGGATGTTCGTCCATACATTCGTTTTAACGAATGTTGTTCATCAGTTAAGTGCAGACAGCGAACGTTCGTTCGTTAGCCTGTTCATCTTGTTTTGTTTTTCCAGGGTTTTTTCGCGATTATTTTCGATCGCGATTTCTACCCGAATCTTCGATCTAGTAGAACTTTTCGCTCGTTTATCCAAATTAGATGAAACAAGCGCCTAGTTTTTCATTTTGAAGCCCTCTTTCTGTTTAACCAACTTGAACAAGATTTTGGTACTGTAGAATTTCACTTTAGTCCAAATTAGTAATCGGATCTTGTTTCTTTCGTAGTTTGAGTTTCGTTGCTCCGTTTGATTTGATTCTTTTTGCAAACGGAGTTCTTCAGTTGAACTTTCTGGTTAGATCTTCTTATTTGAGTTTTACCCGTGCTTCTAGTTGAGCGCTTATGTATGCTATTTTTTGTTTGCGGAGTGCAAAGCGTGCTACTATGAGTCCCTAGGTATTGTAGATCATCAGCAAGGCAAGTAACACTTTGATCATATCCCTTATTACCCAGTTTTATGCATTAGTTTTGATCCTCAAACGTTGCATGGTTAGGATCTGTTTTAACATGTGGGTTTGGGAAGTAGATGACGAGGTAGAACATATTGCCATGTTTATTATCAAACCTTTGGGAGTTACTTCTACGTTATGCTCAGGTTGCTATGTTATGCTCGTAGACGTGGATTGGGTGAGTGTATCCATGACAGATGTGAGAATTGTTATTTAATGGTTAACTTAAGGTGGCTACTTAAATATACATCTGGGTGGATTGGTTGCGGGCACCTGGAGAATCCAGTGTTGTCCTAGGATATCTCGGAGTACCCGTGTGATCATCCTACGGTTCACCACCCAGGCTCAAAGGGATCATAAGATTATTCATGCTAGAAACTTCCATGTGTAGCCACAAGCTATTATGGGCTCTAGCATAGTTGAGTATGTTGCATGACCTCTTTCAGTGGTGGGCTAGCAGATGTAGGGGAAAGTAGGTGTAACTGTCTACCCCGAGTAAAGAGTTAATGTTTCTGAAAGACTGTGTCTCGGTCATCTGTTTCTCAACCACCCTATAGTGCGAGAAATCCAACGGAGGAGATCGAGTCTTGTGGGGAAAAGTGCGCAAACCTCTGCAGAGTGTACAAACTAATCATGGTTAGTCGTGTCCCCGGTTATGGACATTTTGAGTATCTGGCTCTTGGATTATCATGTTGATCTCATCACTCTAAATTTAAATTGTTGTGTTAATTGATGATGTTTACTTGGGATTGAGTTGGAGGAACCTTCTCAATGTTTAACAACCACCATGATAGTTAAATAAAGTTTATTCCTTTGACGTAGGGAAAAAATGGATTTATGCAAAACTATAACCATAGAGCTTTCCACCAGCCATATATGCATGTAGAAGATAGCATTTATTCTGTTCATTACTCTATGTGTTACTTTGCCAGCATATTCCATGTGCTAACCTGTTTCGGGCTGCAACATATCATGTTGCAGAATTTTCAGATGACGAGTAAGGTGCCATAGGTCATTATCGTTCACTCAGCTATGCCGTTGGAGTTGATGGACTCACTTTATCTTCCAAGCCTTCCGTTGTTATCGTATTTAGATGGCCTTAAGCCATATTATTGTATTAAGTTCTCTTTTGAGAAATTTCATTGTAATAAGTGTGTGATTGAAACTTTGTTATAAATCCTCAAGTACTATGCGTGTCAGCATTACCGATCCAGGGATGACACTGATGCATAGAGACTGGACTGTTTGACGTATGATCGCTAGTTGCTACAAGATGGTATCAGAGCACACACTAACTGTAGGACACGAACACTAAGATAAACCATAGGCCACTCTTCTCTACTCATTTATGACTCCTCTCCCTTTTCTACTCTATAGGATGGCGGACTCAAGGAACAAGTTTTCACAACCGGATGAAGATACACCTTTTGGACGACACTTGAAGGAAGTTACTAGGTACCTGAACATTGGAATACCAAGCTTCACCGGGACCTACATTGCCACTTTACCAGAAGAGGAGCGTTAGATGGTACGAGTTCAAGTTCCAGGAAGGACAATCATGCCAGTCACTGAACCCATAGAGTTTTCTTTTGATGCACCAACCCGGAGTCTAGGAAAGAGCAGGGCATCCCACATAGCCATGGGATGCATTGGAGAAGTTTACCACAAGGATCTCAAGGACACTATCTACCAGATATGTGGGCGTCGGGATGAGCAATGGGAGATGATTAGCACCAGGAGGGACATGTCTATTGCAGCTTTCATCCAGGAGTTTAACCAGCACATTCGCCGCCAGGAGAATAAGATGTGCGCAGGCATGATAGATCTGAAGAAGGCAATTACCAGGATTATGGATCTAGAATAAGAACTCAAGTCTACATGCGATGGATATGAGGAGGAAATGATGATACTAGTGGAGAAGAATGACGACCTGGCGAGGAAGCTAGGAGTGTTCATGGGAGACCCCGCGCCAGGAGGAGATGACGATGATTCCAAGGACATTCATTCGGAGGACTACATCATCATCGACGACACCGACTCAGACCCTGACGATAGCGATGATGACTATGTTGATGAAGCTGGAGTGGATATCATGTAGTCTTCCACCGATCAAACTTTCTAGTCGACCACCATATCAGTAGTAGTATTCCCCCATGTATATAGTATTGTCCGAGCACTTTTGTAACGATAGTTAGACCAATTGTAAGCCCTTGTTTGAATTGACTGAAGTGATATGATTGTGTTTGTCTCATGTGCATATGGGTAGTGTTTTCCCTCTATCCCTCATTCTATTCTGTTTTCTCACCTTTTCTAAACCCATCAGATGCCTCCGAGACGTGACAACGGATTTTCCTTCCCACCGGAGCTCACTCACTTGATCTAGCAGCAAAATACCTTGATGCAGCTATTAGTTCAGAATTAGAACCAAGGGAACAACAACAACAACAACAACAACCCACCACCACCACATGTTGATCACTTAGCCCGTTTCCTAAGGCTGAATCCGCCGGTGCTCTCTAGTAGCACCGAGCCAATTGTTGCAGATGATTGGATCCGCAAGATTGGAAGGGAGCTGACCACTGCAGGATGCACAAATGCGGAGAGAGTGCATTTTGCCGCACACCAGCTTGATGGACCCGCAGCATCATGGTGGGAGAATTTCACAGCCACTTACCCCATTGACACTGTTACATGGGATCAATTTCAGCAGGCTTTCCGCACTGCCCATGTTTCAGCAGGAGCTATGAATATAAAGAAGCACGAGTTTCGCAACTTGCACCAAGGAGGACGCACAGTGGGCCAGTATGTGGATGAGTTTAGTAAGTTATCATGCTATGCCCCTGATGACGTTGCTACAGATGCTGCTAAGCAGGAGTTGTTTCTGGAAGGACTAAATGATGAGCGGAGCTTGCAGTTGATGGTGGCAACATTCAACAACTACCAGGAGTTGGTAGATAGAGCTCTCATGATTGAGGAGAAGCAGCAGCAGATAGCCGCAAGAGAAAGTATGGAGAAGGGAAGTACAATTCAGGAGCTCAGCAGAGACCCCATCTTACCCCAAACTCGAGAGGACACATTCACCATAACCATGGAGGCCATAATTCTAATGGAGGAAGTACGCATAATGATATGTCTCCAACGTATCTATAATTTATGAAGCATTCATGCTATTTTATTATCTGTTTTGGATGATTATGGGCTTTATTATACACTTTTATATTACTTTTGGGACTAACCTACTAGCCGGAGGCCCAGCCCATATTGTTGTTTTCTTGCCTATTTCAGTGTTTCGAAGAAAAGGAATATCAAATGGAGTCCAAACGGAATGAAACCTTCGGGAAACTTATTTTTGGAACATAAGCAATCCAGGGAACTTGGAGTACAAGCCAGGAAAGCTTCGAGGTGGCCACGAGGGTGCCCCCCCCCTCTGGGCGTTCCCCCCTGTCTCGTGGGCCCCTCGAGCGTCCCCCGACCGACTTCTTTCACCTATATAAATCCATATAACCTAAAAACATCGAAGACGAAGATAGATCGGGAGTTCCGCCACCCCTCTCTAGCCACCAAAAACCTCTCGAGAGCCCATTCCGGCACCCTGCCGGAGGGGGGATCCCTCACCAATGGCCATCTTCATCATCTCGGTGCTCTCCATGACAAGGAGGGAGTAGTTCACCCTCGGGGTTGAGGGTTTGTACCAGTAGCTATGTGTTTGATCTCTCTCTCTCTCGTGTTCTTGATTTGGCACGATCTTGATGTATCACGAGCTTTGCTATTATAGTTGGATCTTATGATGTTTCTCCCCCCTCTACTCTCTTGTGATGAATTGAGTTTTCCCTTTCAAATTATCTTGTCGGATTGAGTCTTTAAGGATTTGAGAACACTTGATGTATGTCTTGACGTGCTTATCTGTGGTGACAACGGGATATTCACGTGATCCACTTGATGTATGTTTTGGTGATCAACTTACGGGTTCAATGAACCTATGCATAGGGGTTGGCACACATTTTCGTCTTGACTCTCCGCTAGAAACTTTGGGGCACTCTTTGAAGTACTTTGTTTCAGTTGAATAGATGAATCTGAGATTGTGTGATGCATATCGTATAATCATGCCCACGGATACTTGAGGTGACAATGGAGTATCTAGGTGACATTAGGGTTTTGGTTGATTTGTGTCTTAAGGTGTTATTTTAGTATGAACTCTATGATAGATTGAACGAAAAGAATAGCTTCGTGTTATTTTACTACGAACTCTTGAATAGATAGATCAGAAAGGATAACTTTGAGGTGGTTTCGTACCCTACCATAATCTCTTCGTTTGTTCTCCGCTATTAGTGGCTTTGGAGTGACTCTTTGTTGCATGTTGAGGGATAGTTATATGATCTAATTATGTTATTATTGTTGAGAGAACTTGCACTAGTGAAAGTATGAACCTTAGGCCTTGTTTCCTACCATTGCAATACCGTTTATGCTCACTTTTATCACTTGCTACCTTGCTGTTTTTATAATTTCAGATTACAAATACTCATATCTACCATCCATATTGCACTTGTATCACCATCTCTTCGCCGGTCTAGTGCACCTATACAATTTACCATTGTATTGGGCGTGTTGGGGACACAAGAGACTCTTCGTTATTTGGTTGTAGGGTTGTTTGAGAGAGATAATCTTCATCCTATGCCTCCCACAGATTGATAAACCTTAGGTCATCCACTTGAGGGAAATTTGCTACTGTCCTACAAACCTCTGCACTTGGAGGCCCAACAACGTCTACAAGAAGAAGGTTGTGTAGTAGACATCAAGCTCTTTTCTGGCACCGTTGCCAGGGAGGTGAGTGCTTGAAGGTATATCTTTAGATCTTGCAACTGAATCTTTTAGTTTCTTGTTTTATCACTATTTTAGTTTATAAAAGAAAACTACAAAAAAATGGAATTGAGTTTGTCTCGTACGCTTCATCTTTTTAATATCTTTCATAAGAATGATGGTAAGGAAAGTTGTGCTCAAGTGCTAGAAGAAGAAATCTATAAAATGTTTGGCACTAAATATTTGAATGATAAGCATGATTGCAATGTTATTAGTATGAATTCTTTGAATATCCATGATGCTAATGATATGCAAAGCCACAAGCTTGGGGATGCTATGTTTGATGAATATGATATTTTTTGTCCCCCAAGTTTTGATGAGAATATTTATTATGATGAAAGCATGCCTCCTATTTATGATGATTATATTGATGAAAGTGGGTTTGGAAGAGTGTCAACTTTAGGAAGTAGTGATCCCACTATTTTGGAGGATGTTGAATATTATTGTGATGATTATGAAAGTGGATTTGGAGAGGTCATGACTTTACTTAGTGATGAATCCACTATTTTGGAAGAGGTTCCAATTGATTATGAGAAAAAAGTTGCTATCTATGATGATTATTGTGATGACTTGTATGCTATTAATAATAATGATAACCATGAAACTTTTCATCATGATTTTAGTTTTCAATTGGATTATACCTCACATGATAGTCATTTTGTTGAGTTTGCTCCCACTACTATTCATGTGAAGAAATTTGCTTATGTGGAGAGTAATAAAAATTATATGCAAGTAGATCATGAAGAGAATTCTTTATGTGATGGTTATATTGTTGAATTCATTCATGATTCTACTGAAAATTATTATGAGGGAGGAACACATGCTTGTAGGAATGGCAATAATATCAAGTTTCCTCTCTATGTGCTTAAAGTTTTAAAGTTATGCTTGTTTTGCCTTCCTATGCTTGTTGATTATTGTTCCCATAAGTTGTTTTCTCACAAAATCCCTATGCACAGGAAGTGGGTTAGACTTAAATATTCTAGTCATATTCTTCATGATTCTATCTTTATGTTTCAATTCTTATCTTTTATGTGAGCATCATTGTCATCATCATGCCTAGCTAAAAAGGCATTAAAGAAAAGTGCTTGTTGGGAGACAACCCAATGTTTACCCTTACTGTTTTTGTGTGTTAACATGATTATTCTACTATAGTAATAATGTTTTATAGGTTTTGTTAAAATAAAGTGCCGAGTAGAACCTTTGGGAAGACTTGGGTAAAGTCTATATGATCTTGCTGTAAAAAACAGAAACTTTAGCGCTCACGAGATTAGCTGACATTTTTTACTGGAGAGTGATTTTAGGTTGATTCTTTTTGCAGATGATTAATAGACAAATTCCTCAAGTCTAACAATTTATTTAAGAATTGTTTGAGTTCCATAAGTATACTTTTCATACATATTACTACAGACTGTTCTGTTTTTGACAGATTCTGTTTTCTATGTGTTGTTTGCTTATTTTGATGAATCTATGAGTAGTATCGGAGGGTATGAACCATAGAGAAGTTGGAATACATTAGGTTTAACACCATTATGAATTTAGAATGAGTTCATTACAGTACCTTAAAGTGGTGGTTTGTTTTCTTTTACTAACGGAGCTTACGAGTTTTCTGTTAAGTTTTGTGTGGTTGAAGTTTTCAAGTTTTGGGTAAAGATTCGATGGACTATGGAATAAGAAGTGGAAAGAGCCTAAGCTTGGGGATTCCCAAGGCACCCCAAGGTAATATTAAAGAACAACCAAGAGCCTAAGCTTGGGGATGCCCCGGAAGGCATCCCCTCTTTCGTCTTCCTTCATCGGTAACTTTACTTGGAGCTATATTTTTATTCACCACATGATATGTGTTTTGCTTGGAGCATCATTTTCTTTTTTTAGTATTTGCTTGATGTTATTTATAATAATGTTTTGCATTTATATTTTAAATAAAATGTCAAGGATAGCCTTTACCATGCTTGTTTTGCAAGTATACATGTTGCTGTTTCAAAACAGAAAGTTTACCGCTGTTACAAAAATTCCCTAGAAAAGTCAGAGATGGATATAAGGTTGAAACTTTTTTCATATTGAGCTCTGATAAATCTTATACAGCTTAATATGTTTCTCATAATTTTTGGAGTTAGGGAAGTATGATGAATCTTGCATTCTTTACAGACTATACTGTTTTGGCAGATTGCTGTTATGTTTACATTGTTTGCATATGTTTGCTTGTTTAATGATTCTATTTGATGATAGGAGTATTAAATATGCAGAGACATTTAGTATGCAATGTTGAATAATAATTTTAATGATTTGCTACAGTAGAGAATGATAAGGCTTTGCATTGGTTTATACTAACTTATCTCACGAGTTCTTGTTGAGTTTGTTATGGATGAAATTTTTGAGATTTAGGAAACTGAGATATAAAAAGGAATTAAGGATACACAAAAGCTCAAGCTTGGGGATGCCCAAGGCACCCCAAGATAATATTTCAAGAAGTCTCAAGCATCCAAGCTTGGGGATGCCCCGTTAGGCATCCCACCTTTCTTCTTCAACAATTATCGGTTAGCATCGGTTGAACCTAAGTTTTTGCTTCTTCACATGAGTTGTGCTATCCTTGCAATGTCATTTTATTTTGTTTTGCTTGCTGTATGAATAAAATACCAAGATCTGAAATTCTTAAATGAGAGAGAGTCTTCATATAGTTACGTAATTATTTAACTACTCATTGATCTTTACTTATATCTTTTTGGAGTAGTTTTTCATTTACTCGTGTGCTTCACTTATATCCTGTGAGTAAATGGTTGAATGAGTTGAATGTCATAAATCTGAAATTATATATGTTTCATTTGCTTATCCCATGGGGAGTGATGACTTCACATCTAAAGAGTAGAGGTTGTAAATTTATTGAAGGTTAGCAAGCATTGTATGGGTCATTTGAACAATTCATGAAAGAATATTGAAGGAAGAGAGATTTCACATATAAATATACTATCTTGGACATCTTTTATAATTGTGAGCACTCATTAAGTATGACATGCTAAAGAGTTGATGTTGGACAAGGAAGACAACGTAATGGGTTATGTTTTCTCACATCTCAGTTAAAGTATATTGTCATGGATCATTTAAACATGTTGAGCTTGCCTTTCCCCCCTCATGCTAGCCAAAATTCCTTGCACCAAGTAGAGATACTACTTGTGCTTCCAAATATCCTTAAACCCAGTTTTTTCCATGAGAGTCCACCATACCTACCTATGGATTGAGTAAGATCCTTCAAGTAAGTTGTCATCAGTGCATGCAATAAAAATTGCTCTCTAAATATGTATGATCTATTAGTGTGAAGAAAATAAGCTTTATACGATCTTGTTATGGAAGCAATAAAAGCGACGGACTGCATAATAAAGGTCCATATACAAGTGGCAATATAAAGTGACGTTCTTTTGCATTAAGATTTTGTGCATCCAACAATAAAAGCGCATGACAACCTCTGCTTCCCTCTGCGAAGGGCCTATCTTTTACCTTATGTCTTTTACTTTATGCAAGAGTCAAGGTGATCTTCACCTTTCCCTTTTTCATTTTATCCTTTCGCAAGCACCTCGTGTTGGAAAGATCCTGATATATATATCCAATTGGATGTAAGTTAGCATGAACTATAATTGTTGACATCACCCAAAGGTGAATACTTTGGGAGGCGAAATTATAAGCCCCTATCTTTCTTAGTGTATGATTAAAACTTCATAACCATAAGTATTGCGTGAGTGTTAGGAATTATAGAAGACTATATGATAGTTGAGTATGTGGATTTTGCTAAATCAAAGCTCTGGCATAGACCCTTCCTGAAAATAAGATGAATTGCAATTGTTTGATGACTGAGAATGAAGTTTGCTAGTTTTCAAGAAAGTTTATGGTCTATGCTTTAACATGTGAATAGCTTGTTACTTGATCGTGAGAAGTTTTATGAGATGAACTACTGTTATGACATATAAACATGCTAGAAAAGGTGATTGAAATTATCATTGATCAAACTTATGCACCTGCTAGCATTCACACTTCATAAATTCTTTCTTTTATCATTTACCTACTCGAGGACGAACAGGAATTAAGCTTGGGGATGCTGATACGTCTCCAACATATCTATAATTTATGAAGCATTCATGCTATTTTATTATCTGTTTTGGATGATTATGGGCTTTATTATATACTTCTATATTACTTTTGGGACTAACCTACTAACCGGAGGCCCATCCCATATTGTTGTTTTCTTGCCTATTTCAGTGTTTCGAAGAAAAGGAATATCAAACAGAGTCCAAACGGAATGAAACCTTCGGGAAACTTATTTTTGGAACAGAAGAAATCCAGGGAACTTGGAGTACAAGCCAAGGAAGCTTCGAGGTGGCCATGAGGGTGGGGGGTGCCCCCCCCCCCACTGGGCGCGCCCCCTGTCTCGTGGGCCCCTCGAGCGTCCCCCGACCGACTTCTTTCACCTATATAAGTCCATATCTCTACTACTATTAAACAATCGAGTTGTGGCAGAAACATTACATCTCAGCCATACATCCACCATCTCTCAATGGATCAGATTGCCTCAATGTAGTATCACATCATTTACCATAATCAATTAGAAATAATTACCATGATCTACACCATCATTATTATGCAATAATTAACACGATCTCGCTCCAACCTAGGTCTATTTTAATCTTATCAATTAGTAAGAATTACCATGATCTACACCAACATATTTTTTTTGAAACTCAGCCTTGTGTACTGCGTACATAGAAGGAAAATATCAATTAGCGACAATTACCATGATCTATGCCATCATATTTTTTTAAACCCAGCCTTGTGTACTGCGAACATAGAAGGAAAAAAGAAAAGTGTCTGGCCGATGTTCACATGTAGGCAGAGACAAACGTGGAAACCAAATCGCTCGTTTCCTGTTTGTTCGGATCACAGGATCGATCAAACCTTGACCTTGATTCCGATTGTTCCTTGACTTCCATCTCTTCCTTCCTTTCGTTCACCTATTTGAGTGTTCATCGTCTTCGACGGCTCGACTCTTGGTTTGACTCTCCTGGTCTTCTCATCCTGAGGAACGAAAGACGGCGATGTGGAGCTACAACGCTACGCGGCCACGACAGGTACGAGCATGTACATTCAGTTCAAGGAAGCTTCAGGTCCTAAATGACACGCTAGATCCTAACTTCGACTACTTGCATAACCAACTTTCAGTTCAAGGAAGCTTCATGTCTTACCTTGGAATTTGTTTGCCTCTTCCATCCACCATGGACATGTTTTCTAATTATTGATTACTGATTGTACACAAAAAAGGTTTTCAATAATCTTTTCTACAATAGTCAACCATAATCAAAGGAGTCACTAAAAGTAGCTGAGAAATACCATGGAAACCTGCAGGCATGGCCGCGGCAATAATCAATCCTCCTCTCTTGACACTTATGCCACCGCTCTCCTTCTTGCGATCCAATTTTCTCTCTTTTTCATAACTCTATGATACGTGTGTTCCACGTGCACACTTACTAGTACCCTAAAAACATCAAAGACGAACATAGATCGGGAGTTCCACCGCCGCAAGCCTCTCTAGCCACCAAAAACCTTTCGGGATCCCGTTTTGGCACCCTGCCCGAGGGGGGATCCCTCACCGGTGGCCATCTTCATCATCCCGACGCTCTCCATGACAAGGAGGGAGTAGTTCACCCTCGGGGCTAAGGGTATGTACCAGTAGCTATGTGTTTGATCTCTCTCTCTCTCTCTCTCTCTCTCTCTCTCTCTCGTGTTCTTGATTTGGCACGATCTTGATGTATCGCAAGCTTTGCTATTATAGTTGGATCTTATGATGTTTCTCCCCCCTCTACTCTCTTGTGATGAATTAAGTTTTCCCTTTCAAGTTATCTAGTTGGATTGAGTCTTTAAGGATTTGAGAACACTTGATGTATGTCTTGCCGTGCTTATCTGTGGTGACAATGGGATATTCACGTGATCCACTTGATGTATGTTTTGGTGATCAACTTGCGGGTTCAATGAACCTATACATAGGGGTTGGCACACGTTTTCGTCTTGACTCTCTGGTAGAAACTTTGGGGCACTCTTTGAAGTACTTTGTGTCGGTTGAATAGATGAATCTGAGATTGTGTGATGCATATCGTATAATCATGCCCACGGATACTTGAGGTGACAATGGAGTATCTAGGTGACATTAGGGTTTTGGTTGATTTGTGTCTTAAGGTGTTATTTTAGTATGAACTCTATGATAGATTGAATGGAAAGAATAGCTTCGTGTTATTTTACTACGGGCTCTTGAATAGATAGATCAGAAAGGATAACTTTGAGGTGGTTTCGTACCCTACCATAATATCTTCGTTTGTTCTCCGCTATTAGTGGCTTTGGAGTGACTCTTTGTTGCATGTTGAAGGATAGTTATATGATCTAATTATGTTATTATTGTTGAGAGAACTTGCACTAGTGAAAGTATGAACCTTAGGCCTTGTTTCCTACCATTGCAATACCATTTATGCTCACTTTTATCGCTTGCTACCTTGCTGTTTTTATAATTTCAGATTACAAATACTCATATCTACCATCCATATTGCATTTGTATCACCATCTCTTCGCCAAACTAGTGCACCTATACAGTTTACCATTGTATTGGGTGTGTTGGGGACACAAGAGACTCTTTGTTATTTGGTTGCAGGGTTGTTTGAGAGAGACCATCTTCATCCTACGCCTCGCACGGATTGATAAACCTTAGGTCATCCACTTGAGGGAAATTTCCTACTGTCCTACAAACCTCTGCACTTGGAGGCCCAACAACGTCTACAACAAGAAGGTTGTGTAGTAGACATCACATAACCATAGTGGCCCCAAGAATGGGAATGGGAATGGAGGAAGCAACGGTCAGAACCGTTCCAACCCAGCAACGCCCGCCAAGAAGGATCTAAGTCACACTACTTGTTTCAAGTGCGGGAAGAATGGACATTACACCACCGAGTGTTCTGAAGCAAAGAATGGAAATGGCAATGGAAGCTCTGGGAAGAAGCCCAACCCTTTCAACAGGGGACAAGTGAACCACGTTAGTGTGGAGGAGGTTGAAGAGTAGCCAGATGCAGTTATAGGTAAGTTTTTGGTTAAGTCATTTACTGCAATCATTCTTTTTGATACTGGTGCATCGCATTCATACATATCAGGGGATTCATGGATAAGTATAAGTTTCCCACCAAAGTTCTTAGGACACCAATGTTAGTAAGCTCACCGGGAGCGGAGCATATGGCAAGCCAAGGATGTTTTCATATGCCATTGACCATAGGTAGGCATGTCTTCCCCTCGGATCTGATCATTTTAGAGTCGCAAGGATTGGATGTGATTTTGGGTATGGATTGGCTATCGATGTATGGAGGAAACATCGATTGCGTCAGTAAGTCGATTATGCTCACCACCCCAGAAGGAAGAAGGATTAAGTATGTATCTCGACATGTGCCGAAGAGGACTCAAGTGAATTCCTTATCAGGAGTTGTACAGCAGGAAGTACCAGTGGTGAAGGATTTCCCTGACGTATTTCCGAAGGAGTTGCCAGGCATGCCACAGGTGAGAGACATTGGGTTTTTGACTGAGCTTTTGCCAGACATAGGACCAATATGTAAGATACCGTATCGGATGCCCGCAAAGGATTTGGAGGAAATTAAGAAGCAGATTAAGGAGTTACTGGATAAGGGTTACATTCGACCAAGTTCATCACCATGGGGATGTCCAGTACTTTTAGTGGAGAAGAAGGATGGATCGTTAAGGATGGTTGTTGATTATCGTGTGTTAAATGAAGTGACGATCAAGAATAAGTACCCGCTGACGATGATCAATGATTTGTTTGACCAGTTGCAAGGAGCTAAAGTGTTTTCCAAGATCGATCTGCGATCAGGATATCACCAGCTGAAGATTTGAGAGCAGGATATACCTAAGGCAGCTTTTACCACAAGGTATGGGCTATATGAGTATACCGTTATGTCATTTGGTCTGACTAACACGCCTGCCTATTTCATGAACATGATGAACAAGGTGTTTATGGAGTTTTTGGATAAGTTCGTCGTGGTGTTCATTGACGATATATTGGTCTACTCGAAGAATGAAGAGGAGCATAAGGAGCATTTGCGTTTGGTTCTCGAGAAGCTCAGGGAACACCAGTTATATGCCAAGTTCAGCAAATGTGAGTTTTGGTTGAAGGAAGTTGGATTCCTTGGATATGTTATATCCGGAGAAGGAATAGGCGTAGACCCTGCCAAGGTTGTTTCTGTGACTAAATGGGTGGCACCCACAACAGTTGGAGAGATCCGAAGTTTTCTTGGACTCGCAGGGTATTACCGGAGGTTCATAGAAAATTACTCCAAGATTGCAAAGCCCATGACAGAGTTGTTGAAGAAGGACACCAAGTTCAAATGGACTGAGGAGTGTGAAGCCAGTTTTCAGGAGTTGAAGAAACGTTTGGTTACAACCCCAGTGTTGATTCTTCCATATCAACGAAAGGATTATCAAGTGTATTGTGACGCTTCTCGTCGAGCACTTGGAGCAGTGCTTATGCAGGAGGGAAGAGTTGTTTCATATGCCTCATGACATCTTAAACCTCATGAGTAAAATTATGCTACACATGATTTGGAGTTAGCAGCCGTAGTGCATGCGTTGAAGATATGGAGACATTTTCTCATCGGAAACCACTGTGAGGTATACACGGATCACAAGAGTTTGAAATATATCTTCACACAGAAGGAGTTGAATCTCAGGCAAAGGAGATGGTTGGAGCTCATTAAGGATTATGACATGAAGTTGCATTATCATCCCGGAAAGGCTAATGTAGTAGCTGATGCGTTGAGTCGCAAGAGTTATGTCAACACGCTCATAACCGGAGATTTACCCAAGGAGTTAGCAGAGGATCTTCGTGAGCTATGTTTGGAAATAGTTCCAAGAGTTATGTAGCAACATTGGAAATTCATTCCACTTTGATGGATAAGATCAGAGAAGCTCAGAAGACTGACAAGGAGATTGCCGAGATAAAGGAAAGGATGAGCAAAGGAAAGGCCAAAGGATTTCGTGAGGATGAGCACGATTGTGCCTAATGACCCCGAGATTAGGAAGTTGATTCTGCAGGAGGCCCATGATTCACCGTATTCCATTCACCCAGGAAACACCAAGATGTATCTGGATCTGAAGGAAAGTTTCTGGTGGACCGGAATGAAGAAGGATATTGTGGAGTATGTAGCAGTATGTGATGTATGTCAGAGAGTGAAGGCAGAGCATCAGAAGCCAGCAAGATTGCTACAGCCATTGCCAATACCCAAATGGAAGTGGAACAATCTTGGCATGGATTTTATCACTAGATTGCCTAGGACTCGTTCAGGCTATGACCCGATATGGGCTGTAGTCGATCGGTTGACGAAAGTAGCTCATTTCGTCCCAGTGAAGACCACATATACTAGTGCTAAGTTGGCAAAGATATATATATAACTAGGATCGTATGTCTGCATGGAGTCCCGAGGACCATTGTATCAGATAGAGGAACCCAGTTTACCTCAAAGTTCTGGAATCAGTTGCATGAAACTTTGGGTACCAGGCTAGAGTTCAGTACAGCTTTTCATCCACAGACGGATGGAAGACCGAGAGAGTCAATCAGATTCTGGAGGACATGTTGAGAGCTTGTGCGCTAGATTATGGATCTACTTGGGACGACAATTTTCCGTATGCAGAGTTCTCGTACAACAACAGTTATCAAGCCAATTTGAAGATGGCCCCTTCTGAAGCCTTGAATGGAAGGAGGTGCAGGACACCGTTATTATGGGATGAAGTTGGAGACCGTCAGTTGTTTGGACCAGATTTGATTAAGGAGTCTAAAGAGAAAACCTGATTCGCGACAGACTCAAGGTAGCCCAGTCTAGGCAAAAGAGTTATGCGAATTCTAAACGCAAGGAGACAATTTACAAAGTCAGAGACAGAGTATATCTTTGTGTGTCCCCACTTTGAGGAGTTAAGCAATTTGGAGTTAAGGGAATGTTAGCACCACATTTTGTGGGACCATACAAAGTTTTGGAACATATGGGAGAAGTTGCTTACAAGCAAGAATTGCCTGAAGGATTGTCAGGAGTTCACGATGTGTTTCACGTTTCCCAGTTAAAGAAGTGCCATGCAGAGATGGCCGATATTCCTCTGAGAGATACAGTTTCACCGGAAGTGATTCCGCTGGATAATGATTTGACCTATGAGGAGAAACCAGTGAAGATTCTCGAGTTTGCTAGCCGAGTCACCCGCAGCAAGGTTATCAAGTTTTGCAAAGTTCAGTGGAGCCACCATAATGAGGAGGAAGCCACCTGGGAATGAGAGGAAGACCTACGGAAGGACCACCCGCACCTATTTTCTAGACAACCCGAATCTCAAGGGCGAGATTCATCTTAAGGGGGGTAGGTTTGTAACATCCCAAATTTTCAATTTGGAATGTTATACATAGATCATCATTGCATAACATATTTTATTGCATTTTGGTTGATCCTAGAAATACTAAGCAACTCAAGAACCCACGGAGAGAGTTGGGGATTTCGTTTATTTTCATATTTGAGTTTACTCAAATATTGAAAAGAGGATCGATTTGGTTTTAATTATTTTTTTCCTCTTCAAAAATATTTCCATTGTATAAATAAAAGAGAGGAGATAAAATGACTTCTCGAAGTTAAAAGAAATATTGGAGGAAAATGTTAAAATCAAATAAGAATTTTATTTGGACTTTTATTGCTATTTTATTCGAATTAGGAAAAATGCATTTTTCAAAATTGCATTAGTGGCCCAAATAAGCGTTCACTTTGTCTGCAATATTATTAGACGACCGTGAAAATTTATTTCAGGATTTTTGGACTCTGTTTAGTATTTCTTTTATTTGTTTTTCTGCATCAGTTTATTTAAAAAAAAGTGCAACGACCTAACGGGCCATGCCCGACCCGGACAGCCCGCCCGGTCGGCCTTTATAAGGTCGAGGCCGACCCCGCCAGCCCAGCCGCTCGCCCCGCCCCGAAACCCTAGCCGCCGTGCTGCCGCCAACGACTTTGCCGCCGCTGCTGCCGGAGCCTCCCACCGCTGCTCGATCCGGCCTGCCGCCGCCGCCTCACCACCAAAGTAGCCGCCGCCTCACCACCAAAGTAGCCGCCGCCGCCGACCCGGTCTTCACGAGAAAACCGTCGGGTTTTTTTTCGAAACCCTAGATCTAGTTTTTTCAGATCGATTTGTTTTTTTCGGTTTAGTTAAATAGCGGACGTTCGTCTGTACGTTCGTTTTAACGAACATTGTTCGTCAGTTAAGCGCAGACAGCGAACGTTCGTTCGTTAGCCTGTTCGTCTCGTTTTGTTTTTCCAGGGTTTTTTCGCGATTATTTTCGATCGAGATTTCTGCCCGAATCTTCGATCTAGTATAACTCTTCGCTCGTTTATCCAAATTAGATGAAACAAGCGCTTAGTTTTTCGTTTCAAAGCCCTCTTTCTGTTTAACCAACTTGAACAATATTTTGGTACTGTAAAATTTGAATTTAGTCCAGATTAGTAATCGGATCTTGTTTCTTTTGTAGTTTGAGTTTCGTTGATGCGTTTGATTCGATTCTTTTTGCAAACCGGAGTTCTTCAGTTGAACTTTCTGGTTAGATCTTCTTATTTGAGTTTTACCCGTGCTTCTAGTTGAGTGCTTATGTATGCTATTATTTGTTTGCGATAGAATTCCCGGAGTGCGAAGCATGCTACTATGAGTCCCTAGGTTTTGCAGATCATCAGCAAGGCAAGTAACACTTTGATCATATCCCTTATTACCCAGTTTTATGCATTAGTTTCGATCCTCAAACATTGCATGGTTAGGATCTATTTTAACATGTGGGTTTGGGAAGTAGATGAGGTAGAACCTATTGCCCTGTTTATTATCAAACCTTTGGGAGTTACTTCTACGTTATGCTTAGTTTGCTATACTATGCTCGTAGACATCGATTGGGTGAGTGTATCCATGACAGATGTGAGAATTGTTATTTAATGGTTAACTTAAGGTGGCTACTTAAATACACATCTGGGTGGATTGGTTGCGGGCACCTGGAGAATCCAGTGTTGTCCTAGGATATCCCGGAGTATCTGTGTGATCATCCTACGGTTCGCCACCCAGGCTCAAAGGGATCATAAGATCATTCATGCTAGAAACTTCTGTGTGCAGCCACTAGCTATTATGGGCTCTAGCATAGTTGAGTATGTTGCATGACCTCTTTCAGTGGTGGGCTAGCAGATGTAGGGGAAAGTAGGTGTAACTGTCCACCCCGAGTAAAGAGTTAATGTTTCTGAAAGACTGTGTCTCGGTCATCCGTTTCTCAAATACCCTGTAGTGCGAGAAATCCAACGGAGGAGATCGAGTCTTGTGGGGAAAAGTGCGCAAATCTCTGCAGAGTGTACAAACTAATCATGGTTAGCCGTGTCCCCGGTTATGGACATCTTGAGTATCTGGTTCTTGGATTATCATGTTGATCTCATCACTCTAAATTTAAATTGTTGGGTTAATTGATGATGTTTAATTGGGATTGAGTTGGAGGAACCTTCTCAATGTTTAACAACCACCATGATAGTTAAATAAAATTTATTTCTTTGATGTAGGGAAAAATTGGCTTTATGCAAAACTGTAACCATAGAGCTTTCCACCAGCCATATATGCATGTAGAAGATAGCATTTATTCTGTTCGTTACTCTATGTGTTATTTTGCCAGCATATTCCATGCGCTGACCCGTTTCGGGCTGCAACATATCATGTTGCAGACTTTTCCGACGACGACTAAGGTGCCATAGGTCATTGTCGTTCACTCAGCTATGTCATTGGAGTTGATGGACTCATTTTATCTTCCAAGCCTTCTGTTGTTATCGTATTTAGATGGCATTAAGCCATATTATTGTATTAAGTTCTCTTTTGAGACATTTCGTTGTAATAAGTGTGTGATTGAAAATCTGTTATAAATCCTCAAGTATTGTGGGTGTCACCATTACCGATCTAGGGATGACACTGATGCACAGAGACTTGAGTGTTTGAGGTCTTGTCGATACATGCCCTTAAGATCATCAAGAGTATATCCAATAGCAGCACGATGCTTCTTTAGAGCTTTCAATATTTTTTCTTCTTCATGCTCTGAAAGGTTAGCACTAATAATAACAGGATATATCTTCTTTTCATCAAGATAAGCATATTTCAGAGTATCAGGTAATTGTTTAAGCTCAAACATGAGATCTCCCTTGGGTGGAGGAGGATCCCCTAGGATTTCAACAGGCAAGTTGTGTTTCAAAATAGGTCCCTGATTAAAGAATACTTCATCTATTTCCCTTCTTTCATTCATAAACATATCATTTTCATGGTCTAGCAAATATTGTTCTAAAGGATCATTAGGAGGCATGGCAATAGAAGCAAGACCAATAATTTCATCTTTACTAGGCAATTCTTTATCATGGGGTTGTCTACAAAATTTAGCAAAATTAAAATCATGAGACATATCCCCTAAACCAAGAGTAACAATATCCGTTTCGCAGTCTATCTTAGCATTAATAGTATTCAAGAAGGGTCTACCAAATATAATGGGACAAAAGTCATCTTGTGGGGAACCAAGAACAAGAAAATCAATAGAATATTTAATTTTCCCACACAAGACTTCAACATCTCTAACAATCCCAATTGGTGAAATAGTATCTCTATTGGCGAGCTTAATAGTAACGTCAATATCTTCTATCTCAGCAGGTGCAATATCATGCATAATTTCTTTGTATAAGGAATGAGGTATTGCACTCACACTAGCACCCATATCACATAAGCCATGATAAAAATGATCTCCTATTTTAACAGAAACAATAGGCATGCCAACAACAGGTCTACGTTTATTTTTAGTAACGGGTTTAGCAATTCTAGCAACTTCATCACAGAAATAAATAATATGCCCATCAATATTATCTACCAAGAGATCTTTAACCATAGCAATACTAGGTTCATCTTTAATTTGCTCAGGGGGTGTAGGTATTCTAGCATTATTCTTACGAACCACAGTTGAATCTTTAGCATGATCCTTTATTCTAACAGGAAAAGGTGGTTTCTCAATATACGCGGTAGGAACAATAGGATCAAAATTATAAGTAATAGTCTTTTCTTCAACTTTAATAGGTTCTACTACTTTCACCTTAATGGGAGGATGATATTTAAACCACTTCTCCTTAGGGAGATCAACATGAGTAGCAAATGATTCACAGAAAGAAGCTACTATCTCAGAGTCAAGTCCATATTTAGTGCTAAATTCACGAAAAGCATCGGTATCCATAAAAGATTTAACACAATCAAACTTAGGTGTTATAGCTGACTCCTTACCTTCTCGAGTTCCCAATCTTCAGAGTTGCGTTTAATTCTTTCCGATAAATCCCATTTGAACTCAATAGTCTTCATCATAAAAGAACCAGTACAAGAAGTATCGAGCATGGAGCGATCATTAAGAGAAAGTCCGGCATAAAGTTTTTGAATAATAATTTCTCTTGAGAGCTCATGATTGGGGCATGAATATAACATTGACTTAAGCCTCCCCCAAGCTTGAGCGATACTTTCTCCTTCACGAGGCCAAAAATTATATATATAATTACGATCACGATGAACCAGATGCATAGGATAAAACTTCTGATGAAATTACAATTTCAATCGGTTGTAGTTCCATGATCCAATATCATCACATAGCCTAAACCATGCCAATGCCTTTCCCTTCAAAATAAAGGGAAGACCTTCTTCTTGACAACATCCTCGGGCATACCTGCAAGCTTAAATAATCCACAAACTTCATCCACATAGATTAGGTGCATATCGGGATGTAATGTTCCATCTCCTGTATAAGGATTAGCTAGCAGTTTCTCTATCATACCCAAAGGAATTTCAAAGTAAATATCTTCAGTTGGTTCAGTAGGTTGAGGAGCAACTCTTCGCACTTCTGTTCGGGGTGAAGATACCCTGAACAAGCCCCTCAAAGGATTATTTTCTATAGTAACAAGTGATAGTAAATTTCAGCACACTATATAAATTTTACCTTACTAAATTCCACCTACCAAAGGCGCTTCACTCCCTGGCAATGGCGCCAGAAAAGAGTCTTGATGACACACAAGTATAGGGGATCTATCATAGTCCTTTCTATAAGTAAGAGTGTCAAACCTAATGGGGAGTAGAAGGAAATGACAAGCGGTTTTTAGTAAGGTATTCTCTGCAAGCACTGAAATTATCGGTAATAGATAGTTTTGTGATAAGATAATTCGTAACGGATAACAAGTAACAAAGTAACTAAGGTGCAGCATGGTGGCCCAATCCTTTTTGTAGCAAAGGACAAGCCTGGACAAACTCTTATATAAAGCAAAGCGCTCCCGAGGACACATGGGAATTACTGTCAAGCTAGTTTTCATCATGCTCATATGATTTGCGTTCGCTACCTTGATAATTTGATATGTGGGTGGACTGGTGCTTTGGTACTGACCTTCCTTGGACAAGCATCCCACTTATGATTAACCCCTCTCGCAAGCATCCGCAACTACGAAAGAAGAATTAAGGTAAACCTAACCATAGCATGAAACATGTCGATCCAAATCAGCCCCTTACGAAGCAACGCATAAACTAGGGTTTAAGCTTTTGTCACTCTAGCAACCCATCATCTACTTATTACTTCCCAATGCCTTCCCCTAGGCCCAAAGCATGGTGAAGTGTCATGTAGTATACGTTCACATAACACCACTAGAGGAAAGGCAACGTACATCTCATCAAAATATCAAACGAATACCAAATTCACATGATTACTTATAACAAGACTTCTCCCATGTCCTCAGGAACAAACATAACTACTCACAAATCATATTCATGTTCATAATCAGAGGGGTATTAATATGCATTAAGGATCTGAACATATGATCTTCCACCGAATAAACCAACTAGCATCAACTACAAGGATTAATCAACACTACTAGCAACCCACAGGTACCAATCTGAGGTTTTGAGACAAAGATCAGATACAAGAGATGAACTAGGGTTTGAGAGGAGATGGTGATGGTGAAGATGTTGATGGAGATTGACCCCCTATCGATGAGAGGATCGATGGTGATGATGATGGCGACGATTTCCCCCTCCTAGAGGGATGTTTCCCTGGTAGAATAGCTCCACCGGAGCCCTAGATTAGTCCTGCCCAGGTTCCGCCTCGAGACGGCGGCCCTTCGTCCTGAAATCTTCCTTATGATTTTTTTCCAGGGCAAAAGACACCATATAGCATAAGATGGGCATCGGGGACCTGCCAGGTGGCCCACGAGGCAGGGGGCGCACCCAGGGGGTAGGGTGCGCCTTCCACCCTCATGGCTGGTGGGTGGCCCCCTCTGGTGCTTCCTTCGCCCAATATTTTTAATTTCCAAAACTAACTTTCATGGAGTTTCAGGACTTTTGGAGTTGTGCCGAATAGGTCTCTAATATTTTCTCCTTTTCTAGTCCAGAATTCTAGCTGTCAGCATTCTCCTTCTTCGTGTAAACCTTATAAAATAAGAGAGAAAAGGCATAAGTATTGTGACATAATGTGTAGTAATAGCCCATAATGCAATAAATATCGATATAAGAGCATGATGCAAAATGGACATATCACTCGTACAGAAAAATGATTGGGCCGTGTCCACTACCGTTGTTCCGCGTACAGGTTGATGTTTGCCTTCAAAATAAACGCGCCAGTGCACGAGCGTTGATCGGAAACAATACTGCATGAATACAAACTGGAATACATTGCAGGGCGCTGATCCACATGCGAATGAATGGGGGAGATTTGAGGATCATCTAAGCCTGGGCTCAGAATTGGATATCCCCTTTGCTGGACGCCAGTCACCTGAAAATCAAATTTGCTTCAGTCGATTAGGTGGAGAGGAAGCAGAAGCTATGGAGGAGCACCGAGGACGCCGACGGAGGCAACAGCAGCCACAGCGGAGTAGCATCCTCGTCTATCTTAGGTGTGCAGTGGGGAGCATGAGCCTCCTTGTCTATCTTAGGGGTGGCGGGGGGTGCATGTTCGCCGGTGTCAAACTTTGAGGTCTGCCAGGGTTAAAGGGATGGCAGTGGGCGGTGGAAGCACGACGGTGGGTGGCGGTTAAGGGGAGGGTTGGGTAGCCGGGCTGGTATACTTGAGGTATTGGCCACAATAGTCACACAAGTTTTGGATCCTCCTCTAGTTCTAGATCTAGTTGATCCTAGTTGATCAATTAGAGCTTGACCTGCTGGATCATGTGAAGACCGTATGCTTGCAACGAAGTAGAGAGGCCATGCTTTCGGTCTTCCGTTCGAGGGATCGATCGAGTGCGGTTCGTGGGATTGTTATCAACGGTTCGAGGGACTCCAAGTACGATCTACACCTACTCGTCTACTTCCGCTGCACTCCGAAGTCAGTAATGATCGTTGATCCAAACCCTATATGCATCTTCATATTGTTCCTCGGTGTTCGTAGAGCAATTTTTTGTTTTCTACTATATTTTCCAACATATGACCCCTAGTGTCACCCTATATAGGGGGCGAGAGCTAGGGTTCAAAGGGTTCCTAACCCGCTTCATGCCGATGGCATCTTGGCTTGTATACCAAGATGATCTCTGGATCCCCAGCCGGGCCATGGGTTGCATCCTGGTTCCATGCTACCACCAAGCCTCCCGGGTCTCGAGGTCGGCCCAACACCAGGCTTCTTGGCCGATAGGCCACCCCCGGTGTGTTGCACCGTCAATCACCTTTCTCCCTACCTATATATTTATCATCTCCGCTGACATTCTAAAACAACTAAACAACAAAAAACACAATCCAGCCACTCTCTACCACCCCATCTACGACCACCTATCACCAGCAATGCGACAACACGTTGATGGCACTTTGATCTTAGCCAAGACCTCATCTCAGGGGCGTTGAAATCCTAAAAACAGTCTTAGACAAGTTTGCTATACCCATTGACCTCTCCATCATCTTCCAAAAACAACCTTCACCCCCTTTCGTGGGAACAACAACTCAAGAATGTCATGAATATCATTAACATACTAGGTTGTTCCATATCCTCCTTTAAACAAATGTACCTCACACTACCCCTCCCCCTATAAACTACCATATTCTGTCTTTAGCCCCATCTTAGATAGGCGCCTTTCATTTCTCGCGGATTGGCATGCCCTTCTTCTTTCTAAGGGTTAGTATGTCAGTTCTCCACCTACCCAATATGCAGCTAAAAAACTCTATGCTATAAGTTGTGCCTTCCTTTGGGTTGCACATCAGTCTTGTGTAGGTGCTCAATGTCTAATAGCTTGGGAAAATGTTTGTAAGCCAAAAGAGTTTGGCGGTTTAGGGCTCAAAAGCATCCTCATCCATATTGTGCACTTGCTAATGGAAGTTGCCGTCAAATTTCTACTACCCTCCGATACTCTTTGGTTTTCTTGGCTCTCCTCCATCATCCTATAGTCATCAGATCACAAACTCCTAAAGCATTCCTATCCAACATCGTTGTTCAGGTCCAAAGCAAAATGAATGGAACTGTCCTCTCTTTCATTGATGATTCTACATATATTGGCACAGGGAGGACGCCTCATTGGAGAGGCGTCTGTATGTGAACCGGCGATGATTGCCGAAATAGCATCCATTGGCGGTTAATACAGGCAGGGATTCTCCCTTAATTAAGTATGTTAATTGATCTTAACACTCCCCCTAATCCATGCTTGTCCAGGTAGCATCATCATCTTGAAAGAGTCTCCTCCAAAAACCATGTGGGAAAAATATGAGGAGTGGTGTAGAATATGTTGCTAAAACTCCTTCAAACCCAGTGGGAAAAATAAGGAGAAAATGATGCAACATATAATGGTTATTGTCTCTTTCTAACTCAATACGAGAAAACCCATAGAGTTTAGAGGACAATAAATATGTCGTATATACTTCACTAAAAAACCCGGTGGGGAAACAGAAAGTATGAGACATGATCTCATGTTGATATTACCTCATTAAAAACCTTTATGAGAACATGTAAAGTAAACTCATGAAGGGAAAAAGAGTATAATATGATGCATTGAATAGGAATAATTCAGGAAGATACTCCACCTGATTCTTGCAAAATTCAAAGCCGTCACATACCAAAACATAGAAGTTGGTATAGACCCCTGAACAAATAAGTCATGATTTGACCTGCAAGATCTGCAATATAGTGATATTGCTTATTATGTAACATGTTTGCATCCGGGCAACACAAGAAACATTATCGTTGAGAGAATGGTTGGTGAATGTAGCCACTAGGTCTATTTCAAAGACTCTTCATGAGAGGGCTACCACACCTAGTAGGAACACTAAACTTGTCTACGATCTGACATAGTGGGGATGATCAATGTATCCAATGGTATTGGTGTTCAAATTTCTTCAAAACTGAAAAACCAGGACAAGATGTTTCATGCCTTGGAGATATCGAAAGATATTCTTGAGTACCAACCAACTGTGTTTGGTGGATCCAATGGCATTATGGAACGTTGAGTCCCAATATCTCACTTCCATCATCTCTTGGTCTAAATAGATCTTTCTCTATGTCTAGAGAATGAACTACCATAAAGAGTTATAGATGGATAAGATTTGTCCACAATGGATTTCTCCAATATATTACGGATATAGACAACATAGTATACCATAATGTATGAATGAAGGTGCTCAAGTTGTAGTAATGAGCGATATTTTGGTTTACACAAATCCTTCAGTTAAACTCTATCATTTAGATGATTACATGTGTCGTCATTGCAGAAACATAAACATGGATAATCATCACTGTAGGAGTAATCCTTGTGTATAAGGAACTCACTACGTCGATTGTACCATATGTACCGACAACAATAAGTCTTATGGTGACTTATTGATTTTACACAATGTATGTTGTGTATTGCATTTTTGATTCAGAAGTGAGATTCCATCGAGAATCAATCATATGTGTCTGAATCTAGTGATCCACATGGATATGTGAGCACTACATCTATCAACTGCATAGATAGATGATTTTGTACTGCCAATGATATAAGTTATCGGAAAGAGATTCCACCTCTGGAGAATAGTTGGGTATCTGTGTGAACCCTTGTGCTACAATACTTGCTCTGTGTTTCACCACCTTGTTGTTCTCAGTTCTGTTCCAGAATAAAACTGGTGTAGGTATTGCTGATGAATACCTTCCCATTATTGAGCAAGATCATTTCTACCTAGATTATACCCTTTGCTTGAGTTCAGTTCGAGTGTTGTTCACAATTTGCCGTGGCCATGGTCTTTGGATCTGAATCGTTTGAAAGGTTTTTGCAATCTAGTTGAGAAATGTATGTCGACAATTGTAGACTTCCAGTTATATGTTTCTCCAGAATCTATATATCAATATACAGTTGATGGAAATATCGTTACCCATGGTGACTGCTCGCGATTTCCCAATGCGACTGAGTCGGGTATCCTGGTGTCCCGGTCATTGTGTGCACTATGACCTGGGTTGGTGGAGCTTTACCATCCACTAGGTGTATGCTACCCATTAGGTGTATGTCAACGTGAAGTTGACCTACATTTACTGATTCACACGCCTTGATATCCTTGCTTGCGAGAAGTTGAATCCTGATGTACTTTTACCATACATCTCCCCATGTTGCATCGAACGGGGAGTGGAGTGGTTTCTGTTGTTACTCCATTCTTTCAGGCGTACTTTTGCAGGGTTGTAGGATTGTGTGACACCTTTATATTCAGTAAATGAATCTGATAGTTTAGTTGCAATCTGTTGCAAATCTTCTGAACGCACGGTTCAGATCTTTGAGTACATGGAATTGAGGAAGAAATGTGTTGAACATTCCACTAATTTCCTAGCATTCTTTATGGTACTTGAAATCTCCCCCTAATGCCTGGAAATGTTCCTCATTGAATCAACATACTGGCCTTAAATAACTCCCCACGCGAGGGGCTTGAGGTATTTACGGAAATACAATTATTCCTCACATAGATCCCAACTATATGTTGAGGGGCCAATGATGTATGTTGGGGTGGTGATATTGGTATGCAACCGAAATACCGTAGATGGGAAATACTTGGTAGATTTCTATGTATCAAAGATATAGGGGAATAATAGTATGCAGTTTGGTCATGAGCGTGTAAAACTGCATGACTCCAACGTAAAGTTGGTAAATTGCAATTCCAAAGTAAAGATAATGCAATGAGCATAACTCTTTGGATAAAGGATTCTACCAAACCATTTTGAGTCTAGACATTAGGACAAATTGCTAAACTTCAATCCAAGGGCCATATAGAAGGCACTCAAGGAGAACTCTGCAATGTTATCCATTCGATTTGCTTGAAATCGGTGTCAGGATAATAAGCCAATGGTTTCGTGTGGATAAACCACACTTGAGACTATCGTATAGATGCGTCTTTTGGAACCATGGAACACCTGAATAGTCTAGTCAATGGATGGGAAGAGCTACTTACCTCAACTTGATATATTCAAGGAGTCTGAGTGGTTTAGCCTAGACTTTAAGGTGCGCGAGCCTTAAAATTAGCTTCCCTGTGTCACATGTTGTGTACACAAAATCCAAATATCCTTAGAATTTAGCATTAAAATAATCATAAACTCTGGAATTGCTCATAGTTTCGGTTTCAACCCAATGTCTCGATGACCAAGGAAAGTATGCCAAGTTTGCCATGCACAAGACATTTGGAAAACTATCTTGGGCGCAACGTGTGCTACAAGTTTTGCAGTATGTGTAGTACAATCCCGATGATACATACAGAATGTGCTTGCCATATCCGTTGCATATGGTAAAGAGAAGTTAGTCCTCTTTGTTGTCATCATAAGTTTCGCTATGAAAACTATTTTGACGGATACCTCTATTGTTTAGTAGGGGATGAGTTAAACTTGGGAAGCAATAAAGCATCCCAACGTTACTCGAGTACCTACAGGGATAGTAAATATGACTCGAGTTGAGCCAACAAATACCTCATCGCGTCTAGCGATTTTAAAACATCTCCTTTCTCTTGATGAGAGTGGAAGCATTAAACTTCCCTGAGTATAGAGTTTGTGGTGCATATGTCCACAAGGCACATATCATCTTTCATCAGATTGACCCCCGTAGAAATCTATATATAGACATGAAGATTCTCAAGGAAATCACTATCGGATATATAGAATACATACAAATGTATTTGTACCAAAGTGTTGGTACAATATATGATGACAACAATACTTATGTTGTTGTTACAACATCATAAATGGACATAAATTATATTGACCACTGAGGAGATTGAGAGACTATTCATGGTCTCCAAACATGTCGGTTGAGTCATATTCAACCACACATTCTCGGTGCCCATAGGGTCCCGTCATCACTGCGATGTCGGGTTGAAGGTTGAAGTAAGCTTCAAACCTTTGCCCTTGAGTTCATTGTATCTCAGGGATTGCTGATACAGAATAACCAGATGCTGAGATCTGAATCTAATGCCTTATAATGTGTAAGACAACATTTTTCTGTTAATGTTGTGATCCTGACCAGAAGTGAATCCTGGATTGCACACATTATACCATGACACACAAGAGCGATCGGGATGTCCATGGCCCAGATAGGGCAGTGGTGGCCATTAAGGGCGAATGTCTTAAATTCTATAGCCATATGATATCTCTATGGGTAAACTAGAGATAATTCATTTACAGTCAGTAAATTAAAGACCATCATGATTGATGTTGTAATGAACTTAGCAAAATCAATGGGTATTTTAAGAAGTTATCTTGAAACCATTAGTGTGAATCTCAAATTGCTAAATATGACACCTTGAAGATAATCTTCAAAATGGAGTAGATCTCGCAGCACTAGGGAGTATAATCTGATGAAATCAGTAGATACTCACTCGTAATGCCTTATGTCATGACTTAGTAAAGCGTGTAGGAGAGCACTTTGTAAAGCAATCATAATGTCGAGAACGACAAAATATAGGCTCCATCAGTAGTCATCGATAATCTGCATATGCAGTAGATCCATATGACTACCTTATGATCCCAAGCATCAATTTGAAAAACAACAGTTAGAATTTTGCATTCAATATTTGCAAGAAATTAAAAATCTCAATTGCAAATAGACGTATTAATCTCGACATGTAGCAAACATGGAGATACATACATTCCGGAATACATCGTACTCAACAGAAATACACTACTATTGCAATGAATAGTAATGATGTTGCAAACTTGATGTTCAAGTGAAAAACTTGAATTGTATAGACCTCAAATTAGATGAAATGATCTTGTATCAAGTTGCAAGATAATTCAGCAAAGTGAATTAATATTTTGCGAGAGAAAATTAATCTCAATCGCAATGAGACTGTTTTGCGAAAAAAATTATATTTCTCAATCGCAAATCGATATTGTTGTGCGAGAAAATTTAATCTCAATCACCAAAACATGTTCTAGATAATGTGGTAAACACATTGAACATGTCAAATATAAATATACACATATTTCTGGAATTGTAAAACTCAATAGAAAATGGGTTGAAATGCATATCTATACATACATGGTCTAATAAAGATGACAAGTGCTAATGAATAGCATGAGTTGTTGAACCATGTTGAGTTATCCTGAGACGTACAAGAATTACTCCAAGATTTATACACACAGCCTATTATGAAAATAGGTAAAGCCGCATGGGCTAAAGTGTATAATCGCGAAGGGATAAGGCTCCATGGCCTTTCCAATTTCCATGTGCGGTTACGAATCTAATGATTCGTTTTGGCTCACGCCGTCGTGCTACGCACCACCGTTCGCTGCCGATGGGAGGGCACTGTTGCACGTATTCGTGCTGCCGGAGCGCTAGAAGACGCCGGTGCGCCGCGGGCGACGGACGGGCACGCGGTGCGGCACGACACACGGCCGGGCGGAGTCTGTGTCCTGGGGCGCGGCGCGGCGCGGAGGCCGGGTGGACGGGCGCGCGGCCAGGGGCAGACCCGACCCGGGCAGGCGTGGCCTGGCGCGGCCGGCGCAGAGGTCGGGTGGATGGCCGCGCGGTCAGGGGCAGCCTCGACCCGGGCGGCGGCCGGGTGGATGGGCCCCTGGCGCGTCGCAGCGCAGGCGGGCGGGCGAGGGCAAAGCCTGGCGCAGGCGACGCGTGGCCATGGCCTGGCGCAGGGTGCGGCGCAGCGTGCGAGGGCGAGGCCTCGACGCGGGCGGGCGTAGCCTGGCTACTCCGGGCATGAGCGCCGCGCGGGGGAAGGGGACCCGCAACGACGGCCGGAGGGAGCCGACGCCGGCCGGTGGCCGCTATCATGACCTTTGCAGGAGAGGCCATGGCCGGGGAGCGGTCGCTTTGTCTCTCAACCAAATCGCTCTCGGGAGCGTGCTGATAATGTGTTCAGGTCCAAAGCAAAATGAATGGAACTGTCTTCTCTTTTATTGATGATTCTACATATATATAGGTACAGGGAGGACGCCTCGTTGGAGAGGCGTCTCTATGTGAACTGGCCCGACGGTCACCGAAATAGCATCCGTCGGCGGTTGGTTAATAAAGGTAGGGATTGTCCCTTAATTAAGTATTCCCACCGTCCGGAAATACTTGTCGGAGAAATGCATAAAAATGAATGTATGTAGAACTAAAATATATTTAAATACATCCATTCTTCCGACGAGTATTTTCGGACGGAGGGAGTATGTTAATTAATCTTAATAATCGTCAACCAATGTATACCCCTTAGCTAGATTTTCTTTGTCCTAACACAAAATGGAGCTTCTGCCTTCTTCTGGCTGGACACCTGGGTCCACCATCAGGCACTCGCTAACGCCTTCTCTAGTATGTTCACCCACTTCACTGATCTAAATATTATACTTCCTTTGTCTTAAAATAAGTGTCTCAACTTTGTACTAACTTTAAAAAAATTCCTTATATAACACTGTTTTAAATATTGATTCCTTATTTAACACTCCAAAAAAAATTCTTCCCTAAATAACACCAAGTGTAATTTTTTTCCCTTTCTAACACTTCGTCAAGTCCGTTAGCATATGTCGTTAAGATCTGGATTGACTGATGTCAGTATTTTCTCGTTGGACAAAATTACCCCTTTGAGGAAAAAGAAAAACAGAGACCAAACCGATCTCTCTATTCTCTCCCGACCCGACTCTTCTCATCCCCTTTCTTCCCAACCCTAGAGGCAGCGGCGAACCTCCCAGGCTTAGCGGCGGCGGAGGGCTATGGATGGCGGCAGTTCTGCGGATGGAGACGGCGTCGCGGACGACGGCCATGGCGCGGCTGCGGACGTGTCATGGCTTGCCGATGGCACCGGCGGGGCTGAGGTCAGGTCAATCCAGGGCGTCGGGCTAGCCTCGGGCTGCGGTGGGGTTGAGCCAGCATCGGGCCAGGCCGGAGACTTGGCTACAGCTGGCTCGGGCCTGGCCGGTGGCTCGGCTGCAGCTGGCTCGGGCCAGGGCGTGGAAGTGGCTGGGGTCTCCGGCGAGGGCATGGCTGGGTCGTTCTTGGCAGCAGCTTCAGGCCAGGACGGTACTCAGTTGCCGCCAGCAACATGGGCGTGTCCAGATGGGTAAGGGCCAGTCTATCTAGTAGCAATTATCATGTATAGATTGTGCTAGTTTGTGTAGCATTTGAGGAAGAGATCTTTTCACTTAATTTCGGTTAATGATCAGATTGTCTAGCAATACTCATGCATAGGTTTAAAGCAAAGTTTAAAGTTGTCTTTTTAATTCACAGGATGGATCCAAATTCGAGTTATTTGCTCAAAATTAAATTGTTTGGCAACCCAAAGAAAGCTCGAAAGGACATAAAATGTTTTTGTTTTGAGAAGGTCATCGATTGTGACTTGACAAATTATAAGGATTTGGTCGAGTCAATTGTAGAGCAGTACCCGCCGCGTTATTTGGAAGTTGCACATGTAATTGTCCATGGAGGATAGATGCTTCTACGACCGAGGATAAGTGTACTATAATGGTAATTTTTTAACTCTATTCATTTGTGAACATTTATTGCATAATTGTCAAGTGTTTTTAGCTAATTACCTCTATCTCTCTTTTTAAGGTGAAGAAAAACCCATGTGGCCATGATTGCTCTAGTACAAGAAGGAAAAAGAAGATGAAAAATGCAACCAAGTATTGGATATGTGATAAGGTGAAGGATTGGCTGATTGAAGATGCTACTCTCGGAGCGAAGGCATTGCACAAAAAGATTAAAGAACACCACAAGGTTGACATCCACTACAAGAGGGTATATATGGGTAAGAAGCTAGCTCTGAAAGAACTATATGGTGATTGGGATAGCAGCTTTGACAATTTGTATAGGTTTAAAGCACAAGTAGAAATCTCTTGCCCTGGTAGCATAGTGCAGATCGATCATTTCACTATAAAAGAAAAAAAATAGGTTTAGAAGGTTCTTCTTTGCTTTGAAACCTTGCATAGATGGATTCCTTAGTGGTTGCAGACCGCATTTGGCAGTAGATAGCACATTTTTAACATGCAGGTTTAAGGGGCAGCTAGCCAGTGCTACCGCTGTAGATGGCCATAATTGGATGTATCCACTTTGTTTTGGAATTTTTGATTCCGAAACAAATGAGAACTGGATCTGGTTCATGCAATTGCTTAGGCAATCCATAGGATCGCCAAGGGGTTTAGCCATAAGCACTGATGCTGGGCAGGCGGTGATGACAGGGGTAAAGGAAGTTTTCCCAGAGGTAGAACATAGGGAATGCATGTTCCACTTGGTGTCAAACTTCAAGAAAAAGTATCACGGAAAGGTATTTGATGACCATCTTTGGGTTGTTGCTTACTCATGGAACAAGTATATATTTGACAAAAATTGGGTTGCAATGGAGACAGCAAAGCCAGCGGCAACTACATATCTTAGGAAGTGGCACACTAGGTTGTGGACTAGGAGTCAGTTCTCAACCATTTGTAAGGTGGACTGTGTAACCAATAACCTGGCAGAGTGCTTCAATAAATGGATTAAGCACCACAAGTCCTTGAACTTGGATGACTTAATGGACAAGCTTAGGCAGATGATTATGATCATGTGGAATCGAAGGAGAAAAGTAGCAAAGAAGTTAGCTGGCTTATTAATTTTGCCCCTCATAATGAAGAAGTTGAATGCAAAGAGTAGAGAGTTAAACTTGGAGGTGGTAGAAAGCTCAGAAGAAGTTGCTGAAGTTACTCAATTGGGAGGCAGTGGGTCTTTGTCGTCAACTTGCATGACAACACATGTTCTTGTAGACAATGGCAAGTTTCCGGCCTTCCTTGCAAGCATGCTCTAGCATTCATCACATCACTTGTCAATGCACATATACAGAATTATGTGGACTCGTATTACTCCATTGACAAGTTTAGGTCAGCTTATGGCCAACTAATCCCTGCTATGTTTGACAAGACCCAGTGGCCTGAATCTAACCATGGATTCTTCATGCATCCACCCTAGTTAAAAGTTGTAGTTGGTCGGCCCCAAACTGAGAGGCATAAGGGTTGTGGTGAGAAAAAGGGGGAAAGTGGCCAGCACTTGTGCCCTATTTGCAAGGAATACGGGCACCATTGGCATAAGTGTAAGAAGGGTAACAAAGATGACATTGCTGCTTTCATGGCTGTGAGGTAATCAACTATCCATCTAATCTCCTATTGCATGTTAACTACTTTCTTGCATTATTGTTTTGTAATCACCTATGAATGTTCACTACTTTATCATTTCTCGTGTAGAGAACCACCAAAGAAGAGGAGGAAGACTACTAAAACATCCGAGTCATCCATTGTGCCAAGAGGTGATGACGCGCCGGCAACCGCTATGTATTTTCCAGCAAGGTTACCGATTCTACACCAATGCTTGTTCCAAATGATAACTAACTTTTATTTGTGCCAAACAAAAACTGAGTTCGATTTGTATGTATTCATGTAATCCATAGCCAAAACTTGGAAACTACAACCAAGAAGAAGGGAAAGCATAACCAAACATTGGAGACTACAAACAAGAAAAATGCAAAGGCGGGGGGGGGGGGGGGGGAAGGTGACCTTTTCTGTTTCTGGATTTTAATATCATATATTATGCATAGTTGATATTGTTGTTTGCTGCCATACATGTATCAAATATATCCATATGTATTGTTGTCATACATGCACTACAATAATTTGACAGCCATGTTGTTATTTTAAGGGCCACAAGGAAGATGGAGCTTGCTAAAAAGGATCAAAACAATCCGATGGTGCCATTTGACAGCCCTGCAATGGGCACTAGAAGCAAAAAAGCTTACCCAACTAGCCCTGCAATGGGCACAAGAAGCAAAAGGCGGCTCAGCTTGTGAACTCCATCTAATTTCTTTCACTTAATGTCACTTTTGTTGCTGCTCATGTCATGTTGTGTGGACTTGGAGTAATGTATGTGAACCTGGGTATGATGTGAGCCACTTTTGGGTTGCTAATATGATGTATGTGTGGACTTGGGAGTAATGTATGTGAACCTGGGTATGATGTGAGCCACTTTTGGGTTGCTAATATGATGTATGTGTGGACTTGGAGTAATGTATGTGAACCCGGGTATGATGTGAGCCTCTTTTGGGTTGCTAATATGATGTATGTGTGGACTTGGACTTATGTATGTGATTCTGGGCATGATGTGAGCCACTTTTGGGTTGCTAATATGATGTATACCTATGATGTATGTGAGTCATATATGTGTACTTGGATGTGAGTCTGGATGTATATGGAGTGCCTCATGCCATTGGCAAATTTGAAAGGTGTGTGTTGAACAATATACATATGAATTGTGTCATAGGTTCTGCCCAATTTTGAATTAAATTTCAAAATAAAAGACTGTCCAGAATTGCATGTTGACAAGGAAAGTTCTGCCCAGTTTTGCAAATTAACAGCAGGAAAAAGTTATTGATCCCCATGTGAATGATTTTGATCACAAGTTTGCATTAGGGGTAAGATCGTCTTTTCATGTGCCATTTAACACCGTTAGTATTCAAAATAGACGGAAGTGTCACAAAGGGAACAAATTTTAGCATTGTTGTAGATAAGAAAGAAAAAGTTTTACAGTGTTAAATAGGGCACAAAAATTTAAGCAAGTGTTAAATAAGAAATTCTCTCACTAACTTTAGAGGGAGTAGTTTGCCCGCTCATTTTGATCTGTGTGCATTTTAGACTTTGAAAACACCTAACAAATTTCGAGTCTTCAAAGTTGCAGTCGCTTCTGTCCTTGCCCTTCTCCACCAAGCATGCGTACCCATTCCTCATGCAAGAAGACACCAAAGACATGAATATCCATTACTCCCTCCGTTCCAAAATAGATGACTCAACTTTATATTAAAAAGTTAATACAAAGTTGAGTTATCTATTTTGGAACTGAGGGAGTTCATCTGACGCCTCGCGCTCCAGACAAGGTCAAAGTCCTAGCCTAGCTCATGCTGCGGGCGCCAAAGTCCATCGCAAGAGTAAATCTCCACCGAGAAACCACGCTTCATTCATTTCTTCAGTGTCCTCACTACGCCATAGTTTTTGCAACGCTTGGGCATCCATCTTCTTGCTTTGGAAGACCTACACTCCCGGACCTATACTCCCCGCCCCGCGGGACACGCCACCACCCATACAGATGCATCCCAAGGTTTGGCGATTCGCCTTGCTCGTCATACTTCAGAATTTGCCAAGAACACGAGGGTATTCCGCCACAGATATCAAGCAAACTATAGGTGGAAAAGAAATCTCAGTTGCCAATTTGCCATCAAAGGCATCAGACTGGTAATCTGTTTCACAATCTGATATAGTATCACACACACACAAGCCATGGATTTCCTTTATTTTGTCTCATCTACAGGATACTGCTCTCAACGGGGGCAAAAACGCCTAGGGAAAATCCATGAGGCTTGCATGTAATCCAACACATGTTACACCAGTTTAGTCACGGTACTCTGCCATGAACGTCTCATGGAACACCGTGAAGCGGGAGATGATCGCCGGGATCTTCTCCTCCTGCGGAAGGATCGTGCACCTGAAGTGCCATGTGCCAGGAACCTGTCGAGTACAGAGTATCAATGGCAATGTTATGGCTTAGGGTAAAAACACTGGAAGGGAAAGTAGGTGTAATGTATATTGTTCAAAACCCAGAGTCCATAAATGCTTTCACTAACAATGGACAAAACGTTTCAGTTCGGGCATGTTGGTTCCATATCTATGTTGCATAAGTTCAACACACACACAGAAAAAAAAAACTTGTTCTTTTATTACGAAAAAGAAACTATATGATTGTTACCAAAATAATGCTAGATTTATGTCCGAACCAATAGTATCAGCGACTACAGGCATCAAAATTGCATAATCTTTCTATCAAGATTGAATCTGCTCACCTGTCCAAATCCAGATCCAGGGACAACAACGATTCCAGTTGACTCAAGGAGACGAAGAGCATAGAATGCATCAGGTGCTTTGTTAGCAGCTTTAGCGGCCTCAATCGCCTTCTGTGGTAGACAGATTTGAGGGAACAGGTACATTGCTCCTTCAGCCTTGTTGCAAGTAATTCCCTCAAGTTTACTGAATGCAATCTCCAATGCCTGTGATCATGAAAGCAGCAGTAACAAATTTTAGCGTGTTTTCAACAATGCATTTAGGGGTATGAGATATAGAACCATGGTGCACCTTCGCACGACGAGCTAATGATGCAAGGATCCCATCTTTTTCTGCCTTGTATGAAGCATATGATTCATCACTTGCCTGCAGAAGCCATTAATGGTATTTATCTGAAGAACTTTGTATTCTCATTTAGGTGTAGAAATTTAAGGAGCATCATGTCACTGACCTTTGGTGGGTTCATGACAAGACTAGCAAGGATCTGGCCGGTGATATTGGAACATAGGTTCACTGATGCTATTTTGTAGATCTGCTCTCTTACTGGAGCACTGAAGCCAGTAATCTCCATGTAACCACCTCTTTTACCACACTCACCATAATATCCTGGTGGTAGCACCAAAATAGTTTTGGCAAACCAGCAACATTGTGAATAGAAGAATAAGCATGTGGATCTTTCTACTTACCCTTAGAAACAGATTGATATGATACTAGAGGGAGATCCTCCTCGCCGTATCCCAAGGATCTCACTATCTTCTTGAAAGAGTGGAATTTCTTGTTGTCAGCGTAGATGTTCTCTTGGTATACCTACCAATAGATAAATGTCATGAATGTTACACACAACGGAAGCAATAGAATTAAGCAGCTAAAAGTGTGTTGTGATGCTTTGAGAACCATTATCCCTCACCTCATCAGCCAGAAGAACAAGACCCTCATTTTTGCAGAACTTCACTATGTCATATTGGTTTTCCTCAGCAAGTACCTATAAATAAATGGACCATCATAATTATTGATCTTTTCTCCTTTTTAGTTATCTTAGTCACCTTCAGAATATTTTATACATATTGCAGCCCAAGCAAAAAAGAATTATACCCTAAGCTATCCTACAAAAGAATGGAGAAATGTACTCACTTCAAGAATACAAGAAATGCATGCATTATGTAAAATATATGGCGTGGACACCATAGTTGCAGCAAGCCAAGAAGGTTTTCTGGACCAGAAGGAAAAAGATGAGTATAAACCTGTCCAGTAGGATTTCCTGGATTGATAACCACCAAAGCCCTAACGTCGATGCCTCTTGACCGAGCATCTTCGAGTTGCTTCTTAACATCAGAGATTTCCAAACCCCAGCCTGTCGATTCATTGAGATAGTATGGGACCTGAAAGATATGCTCTCAATTCAGGATTTGGTGCCGCATGAAATATAACTATACTAAACTTAAACTTCGTTTGCCAGGCAAACAGGCAGGATACATACAAGAGATCCGCCATGAAGAGCTATAGAAGCCGAGTACAAAGGGTACTGAGGAATCGGGACAAGAATGCCATCTTTCTCATTCCTTATCAGTAATTGCATCATCAGGTGCACCTAACAAGGGAAGAGTAACATGATATAAGAGTTAACTACTTAATGTTTGTTCATACATTGTCTAGCAATCGAAGGAAGAGGTAAATTTCATACCCCAGGACTTGCTCCGTCTGTAAGAAAAATATCATCAGCATTAGCAGGGAATCCATCTCGTGAAGCGATCCCAGAAGCAATTGCATCACGAAGTCCTTTTATACCCTAGGAGAATGGTAAAAAAAAAAGTCAATCCAAGATTCCACATTTTTCTCCTTGCGGCAAGTAATAAATTGTGCAATGAGATGATTACCTGGCTATGACTGTATGCTCCTGTTGCTCTTCCAGGTATCAAGGCAAGAATCTGCTTTGCTCGAGAAATAGAATCAGCACTGCAACAAGATGAAGCATCAGGTATAATATGCAACAGGTTCACGCTAAGACAAATGAATTAGTTCTAGGTATTTTTCATAATCAATCAGAAGTGGAAACACACAGCACGTATCGATTTTTAGCACTGATAAAGTATAGGCTTAAAATGTTGCAGATTGATGCATCACACCCTATGGAATACTTTTACTCCGCAACTGTGTTTTTGCAATTATTCAAGTTCATTTGAATCGCAAAAAGTTAGCATGATAGCACTTGGTTAAGGGTATCCGTCAAAATATCCTCCCATACTAAGTTTTCCTTGCATTTGTTTCATGCTGATGAGCTACAATGATGCCGATATTCACCTGAACAATGTTTTGATTTCCTCTTTTTTCAACAGGTCTGGATGATCACAAAGTGCAAGAACCTGCGATATACCATGTAAGAATCCAGCGGAACAAACTTTAAACTCTGCAGGTACAAAATTCACATACCTCCCTGAAGAATGTAACTGGTTGCTGACCAAGAGATTGTGGGTTCCCAATGTTACAATAGAGGATCTGCAAGGGGAAAAGTTGAATGAGCTAAGAAACTGTACAACATAACAAGAAAACTATCTATAACATTAACCTTCAGAATCTATGCTTAAGTACCTCATCAAAAGGTAGAGATCCTGGTTGAGTTTGCAGCTGTTGCTGCAAGCGCTGGAAACAAAAAACAAAATTACCTGGTTAATCAATTTCTAAATACTTAATGGCACATGAACTGGCGTCTTTCAGGAAATGCCAGGTAACACCCTCTGTTTTTAAAGCGTATCGAACTGTTACTAATACCAAGAATTCCTTGTCAAAATTCAGAATAAAAGTGCATCCTACTAAACTTTTATTAGACTTGGTGATTATCTAAAAACATGAGTAAAGATTTAGCTAAACTCTGAATACAGGAGATTTCAAATTACAGAAATAACACTTGTTGGCCAGTTGAAATACCTGAGCATGGATGACAATCTCTCCACGCACAGCATACTCACATTTTAAAACCTGCAACAGTCATCATAAGATAATTAACGAAGTGGCTAGTTTTTGGAAAATGCACATAGTTGATCAAATGATGGTCAAAATTAATCAGCAACTCAAATAAATAAAACACAGAATGCCAGTAAATTCTTGAAAGTGGAAATATAATGAACTTATAATCATGTCAGAGATGTGGACGGAATGCTATGCAGTCATATGACCATGCAACGGTAAAGACCTCCAGGTGAAAGAACATATGCACAGAGACAAGTGGTCTGTTCACCAGATGCCCTGTCACCAACTAGAACATGTGAAAATCTTCACAAGTGACAAACTGGCAACTGAGCAGCATCTATGCTACAGTATCATTTAAACAACAATATTCGTGCTTCAGCATCAAAGATGTCATTGTTTATAGTGCCAAAGAAAAAAAAGGATGCGGACTGCCACCGTCACACGAAATAGTGCATGCCAGCAGCTCAACAGTACCGAGATCTACCTGCTGGCTAGTTTTCCCTCTCTTTTTGCGGGAACTGACAGCACCAAGGTAAAAACACAACACTACAGTACAGACTTACACTTCTAATACTGCTGAATGACTCTAATTTGCAGACCAAGAGTTCATCAGTTCACTCTGAACTAAAATCGAAATCTTTAGATGATAAGTTTGCACTGAAAAAAATCCTCGCTTTCAACTTCGAACTATCAGATCCAGAACACTAAAGCGGAATAACCAAGCGTGTCAACTAGCACCACAAGCGCACGACTGAATCAGAAACAAGAAACTAAGAAGAATCCGACGAAGTAAGACCACATCCAAGTAGACGGCCGACTACCCGACTCACAGATCAAATCAGCAACCCGCCCCCCGCCTCGCCGGAAGCGCCCAAGAAAGAGAGCAAGAAACAGACAGGAGAAGCGCCGCCTCACCTTGGGGTTGAGGTTGTCCACGGCGACGGTGGCAGCCATGGCGAGATCAACTAAGGCGAAGGGGGGCGGCAGAGCAGCGAGTATATCCTGACGCCTCTAGCTGTCCGTCTCTATCTCTCCGCGGTTTTGTGGCGACTCGGAAGGGAGAAAGGAAGGCGATGTGCTTATAAAGAAGGGAGGGATCGGGACGAGGATGGAAACAAAACAAGCGGGGGAGGTGAGGTGTTCACCCACAGGAAGGGACGGAGGAATGGAAAGCGGGGGGAAGCCGCGGGATTGCGGGTGGGCCCGCGGGCGCCGCCGTCCTCAGGCTCAGCCGCGGTTTCGTCTCGGCCTTTTGCTCTCAGAAAGTGTCAAGATTTCTTCTCTGCTCCAAAAAAGTCCGGCCAATCCTTATTGCGTCCACGCTGCCGCTTTCTGTCATACTATATGTGAGTTGCAAATTTTCCCTTTGCCTTTTTGTGTTTCCTATTATTTGTCTTTGCTTTTTGGCTCCGTGAGGGGTTGGAGAAGCAATTGGTATGGTCGCACACATGGGAAGAACTTGCCAAATCTTCTTTTGTACACACTAGATAATTGCTTTTTTTTAACACAGTACAGACGAGCAAACGCTCATATACACGCGCATACAGTCACCCCTATGAAACACACACGTGCACTCTATCCCTATGAGCATCTCCAAAAGACTGAGCCGGCATATCATCTTGAAATTTACAAAGTCATCATAGGCACCTCGTCGTTGATGGGAACGTCTCCTCTCACTGAATGCGCATCGTCGAAAATCCTGAAATAATTTCAGGAATAAATGCAAGCACCAAAACTTAAACCTTGATGGGCTAGGATATCACAGTCTCTCTAACCATCCAACCACAGATTGGTTCGCCACTAAATAATTGCCGGTACATCAAATTATAAATATTCTAATATAGTATATGTTACACCATGATTTACTTGCCCGTATTGATGTGATGGTGTAAACAAATGTCTGCCAAATAATGCATGTAATAGTGTTTGAAAAACACTGTCTATAATAATACCTAGCTAAATATATTTTAGGATTTTATTTTATTTTTGGCTTACCAAAGATAACATAACTTTACTCCTATTTGGCAAGTCAATAAAATGTGAGACAATTAAGACCGTTTCCAAGGAATTATGCCCAGGAAAAGGATGGAATATTGGACGAAGCACTCCGCCTAGCAAAAAGAAAAAAGGAACGATGTTGTTTTTTAAGTAAGAATAAGTAGTAAAGATTATCGGCTTAACAAATAAAACATAAGTTTATTTAGTAAGTCAATAAATTTTGGATAATTAAGATATGTTTCAAGGAATGGTGCTTAGAGCATCTCGAGTCGCCCCCAATAGGCCCCTCCAAGCCTCTCTTTTTTGTCGCTGGCGTCAAAAATTTGGCCCAACCGCGTCCCAGAAGCCCAATTTTCGCTGGCTCAGGCCGTTTTTGGCGCCGGCGAACCCAGACCGAACCCGGCGGGAGCGTCTGAGGGCGCCGGGGAAACAGATTTTAGCGCGAACGGGAATGGGCCCGCCGAGTCAGTGACTAGCCGCCTTCGTTGTCTTCATCGCCTCGGTTCCCGCGGGAATCAATGCCAAGGCTGCCACGCTGCCGCGCCAGTCAGCCTTCCATTGATGCCTAACGGGCGGCGCAGTGAAGGCGCCGCGACGCGTGTCCCGCTCACTCCCGCCACGCGGCACCCGGGGGGCAGCCTCTCACCGCCCATCCTCGGCTATAAAAGCCGATCTCACCACCAGTGAACGCCACAACTCGCCACCGGGGCCCCTCTCACCACAACTCGCCCTCTTTCGCCACCGGAGCCCCTCTCCACTGCTCTTCCCTGCCGACGAGCAATGGTTGAGCGTTACCCAGGCGACGCCACGGCGGCGGACGACTTCGGCCGACGCAATCTACGCAAGGACGAGGCACGCTTCCTCTACGAGGCCGACTACCCGGCGCCCCCGGACATGCGGGTGCCGGGCTCATGGAGGCTGAGCACCGGTGGCGTGCCGGTGCCTCTGGTGCCAACTGGTGCGGAACGACGCGCCGAGATAGAGTGCATCCGCTCGTCGCTGGTGAAGGAGCAGCGAAACGAGTCGAGGTACGCCGTCGACAGCCACACGCTTTGGACATGTACTTCGACCGCCGCCAGGCCGATCAGGTCGCCTCCACAAAAACGGGGCGGCGCGAATGGTGGGGCGTGCCCGGTCGCACTCTTGAAGCCGTCCTCGGCCACATCAAGGTCGGCAACACGCTGCGCCTCGAGTACCCGGCGCCCCTGTCCTTCTCTCGCGGTCGCGGTAGTTCCTGGATGCCGTGGCGAATGGAGATGGCGACCTCCTCGTCGTCGGGCTCTGGCTCGCGTTCCCCCGGGTCGCTGGCGCTCCGCCCCGTCAAGTCGAAGCCGCAGGAGACGCCGCTTGGGCGCCGCACCCGCAGTGGCGCCCTCGTCATCAACGGGGGCGGTCATCCCTCCCCTCGTTCCTTCTGCCTCGTCCGACCGAAAACTGAGCCGGGGTTGCTCCCCGTGAAGAAGGAGCACGAGGACATGGCCGCCGCCGACGAGACCGCCCTCAAGTGGGCGAAGACGGACTACGTCCGCGAGCAGGTGGAGCGCCAGCACCGGGCCTACGAGGAGATCAAAGCTCGGCGCCGCGGACGCGACGAGGACGCGCTCGGGCCATCCAACCCCCCGCGCGTCGGCGACCCTGGTCAGGGGTGCAGCAGGGACGGCGGCGGCACCGGTGGGACGCAGGGCAGCGGCGACGATGACGACGACGACGAAGACGACGACTACACCCGGTTCTACAGGCTCCTCGGCATGTAGAAGGCGGGCGGCGGCGGCATAGTAGGGCTAGGTGTAGTTGTTTTTAAATCATGTTTTTTTTTGTTTTTATTACAAATTTGAATGAAATCGCCGAGTTTGGACGGATTTTGTGGCGTGTTTGTGCCAATTTGGGGGCGATCTGGGGGCGGCGGCTGGGAACACATTCGCCTCGTGCCGAAATTAACGCCGGTTTGGCCCCAGATGGCGTTTTTTCAGCGTCCTGGGGGGCCGAACGGGCTGGAGATGCTCTTAGTGAAAGGACAAAAGGTTGGGTGAAGCACTCCACCTGGCTGAAAAAAGAACAATGTCTTTTTAAGTAAGCAGGGATAACAACATGATTATGTCCTCCTAGAATTTAGTTGTGTGCATCTCAGGAAAAAAATTGTTGCTGGGACGGGCTTACACTTACACCTATGCTTATAAAGTGCACTTGTGTACTTCGAAATGTCCAAAATAAATCAACACCTATATAACTTGCTATAATATGCTAGCTCACATAAAAAAAGGCGAAAATGCTATATGGCGAACATTTCTTAGGAGGGGGTGGCAAACAAACGCATTTTCCTAACTGTTTTACTTGCGATGCGAGATCAAATTTTGGCAGTTTCTACCCGTTTTTGCCTCAAAAATAATTTTCTTCCCAGCAAGTGTTAGCAAAAAGTTCGCAAATGCCACCCTTCACAGCGAACATTCGACAACTATTGGGGTTCTAAAAAATATAATTATTTTCCTTTTTTTAGCTTGAGACTAAATCATCGTGGCTCTAGTATGAATCCAAGGTTTTAACTGAACCAATTCATAGGATCGCAACAAGATAATCCAAGGCAAGAATTGATCTTCACTAAAATGATTTGTGAAAAAACATTTGGATATACTTACAAGAAAATTGTCGTCCATTTCGAATAGGCTTTATTTCTCTTTTGTTTGCATAAGCCATATATCCATCATAGTGCTATAGTATAATAACATTTTTTGTACGCCACTGCTAAAATATCACGTAGGTGATCTCACGAATATTTGGCTGGAAGTCTCTTTTTTCATTGTTTTTTATATACCTCACCCTTCATGCCGAATGGTGCATTGGCTTGAAAATCTCAAATGCCATATTGTCCCATCGAGATGAAATGAAAGACACGTGTGACATGTTGCTTGCTACTACTCCCTTTATTTCATAATGTAGTGCACATATTTTTTCTAGAAATTCAAACTTTATAAAATTTGACCAAATATGTAGAATAAATTGTTTCAATATATAATATCAAATCAATATCACTAGGTACATGATGATACATATTTTTATATTGTACGTGTTTATTTAGTATTGTTTTTTTTAGTTTTTTTTATAAATTTGACCAAAAGTTTACAATGTTTATTTTTTTTATTAATAGAAACTATAGGCATATTATGAAACTAAGGGAGTACGTAACTTCCCTGGCCTGAGAGCAACTCTAGCAAACCCCGCATCCCACGCCGGCCCGCAAAATAACCGTCAAATTGCGGGTCGGTGTCAGAAAATCTGCACGATCAGACCCCGCATCCCGCCCCGGCCCGCAAATATTTTTGCGGGGCGCGGCAAATCTTCTCCCCCAACCTTTATCTTCATGGGTTGGGAGGCCGACCCGAGCTCAACCCCTATCCGCCGCGAGATTTGGCGGGAGGGACATTTCTGCACGCCCTTTCCCGCTCCCCGCACCCTACGCCACCATTGCCCCGCCCCCTCCGCAAGCTCCGGTTCCTCCTCCCCGGCCGTCCCTCGCCGCCATGGACGACCCCATGTTGTCCCCCGTCACCATCGAGGTCGCGCACGCTCCTTCCCCTCGAGTTGATCTCGTCGCCGGCCATGTTGGTGTTGGAAATATGCCCTAGAGGCAATAATAAAAGGGTTATTATTATATTTCCTTGTTCATGATAATTGTCTTTTATTCATGCTATAACTGTATTATCCGGAAATCGTAATACACGTGTGAATACATAGACCATAACATGTCCCTAGTGAGCCTCTAGTTGACTAGCTCGTTGGTCAACAGATAGTCATTGTTTCCTGACTATGGACATTAGATGTCATTGACAACGGGATCACATCATTAGGAGAATGATGTGATGGACAAGACCCAATCCTAAGCATAGCACAAGATCGTGTAGTTCGTTTTGCTAGAGCTTTTTCAATGTCAAGTATCTCTTCCTTAGACCATGAGATCGTGTAACTCCCGGATACCGTAGGAGTGCTTTGGGTGTACCAAACGTCACAACGTAACTGGGTGACTATAAAGGTGCACTACAGGTATCTCCGAAAGTGTCTGTTGGGTTGACACGGATCGAGACTGGGATTTGTCACTCCGCATGACGGAGAGGTATCTCTGGGCCCACTCGGTAATGCATCATCACAATGAGCTCAAAGTGACCAAGTGTTTGGTCACGGGATCATGCATTACGGTACGAGTAAAGTGACTTGCCGGTAACGAGACTGAACGAGGTATTGGGATACCGACGATCGAGTCTCGGGCATGTAACGTACCGAATGACAAAGGGAATTGTATACGGGGTTGTTCTAATCCTCGACATCGTGGTTCATCCGATGAGATCATCGAGGAGCATGTGGGAGCCAACATGGGTATCCAGATCCCACTGTTGGTTATTGCCCGAGAGCCGTCTCGGTCATGACTACGTGTCTCCCGAACCCGTAGGGTCTACACACTTAAGGTTCGATGACGCTAGGGTTGTATGAATATGAGTATGCAGTATACCGAATGTTGTTCGGAGTCCCGGATGAGATCCCGGACGTCACGAGGAGTTTCGGAATGGTCCGGAGGTAAAGAATTATATATAGGAAGTGGTATTTCGGCCATCGGGAAAGTTTCGGGGTCACCCGGTATTGTACCGGGACCACCGGAAGGGTCCCGGGGGTCCACCGGGTGGGGCCACCCATCCTAGAGGGCCCCGTGGGCTGAAGTGGGAGGGGAGCCGGCCCATAGTGGGCTGGTGCGCCCCCCTAGGCCCACCCCCTGCGCCTAGGGTTGAAACCCTAGGGTGGGGGGGGGCGCACCACATGCCTTAGGGGGCACTCCTCCCCCCTTGGCCGCCGCCCCCTTGGGAGATTGAATCTCCCAGGGCCGGCGCCCCCCCCCTGGGGGCCTATATAAAGGGAGGGGGGAGAGGGGCAGCCGGACCCTGAAGTCCTGGCGCCCCCTCCCCTGTTACACCTCTTCCTCCTCCGTCACGTGCTTGGCGAAGCCCTGCCGGAGTGCTGCTGTTCCACCACCACCACGCCGTTGTGCTGCTGCTGGAGCCATCATCATCAACCTCTCCTCCCCCCTTGCTGGATCAAGAAGGAGGAGACGTCACACGCACCGTACGTGTGTTGAACGCGGAGGTGCCGTCCGTTCGGCGCTAGGATCTCCGGTGATCTGAATCACGGCGAGTACGACTCCATCATCACCGCTCCATCTAACGCTTCCGTACGCGATCTACAAGTGGTATGTAGATGCAAACTCACTCCCTTGACTCGTTGCTTAGATGAACTCATAGATGGATCTTGGTGAAACCGTAGGAAAAATTTTAATTTTCTGCAACGTTCACCAACAGTGGCATCATGAGCTAGGTCTATGCGTAGTTCTCTATTGCACGAGTAGAACACAATTTTGTTGTGGGCGTAGATTTTGTCAACTTGCTTGCCGCTACTAGTCTTATCTTGCTTCAGCGGTATTGTGGGATGAAGCGGCCCGGACCAACCTTACACGTACGCTTACGTGAGACCGGTTCCACCGACTAACATGCACTAGTTGCATAAGGTGGCTGGCGGGTGTCTGTCTCTCCCACTTTATTTGAAGCAGATTCGATGAAAAGGGTCCTTATGAAGGGTAAATAGAAGTTGACAAGATCACGTTGTGGTTATTCGTAGGTAAGAAAACGTTCTTGCTAGAACCCAATTGCAGCTACGTAAAAGATGCAACAACAATTAGAGGACGTCTAACTTGTTTTTGCAGCAATTGTCATGTGATGTGATATGGCCAGAAGTTGTGATGAATGATGAATGATATATTGTGATGTATGAGATCATGTTCTTGTAATAGGAATCACGACTTGCATGTCGATGAGTATGACTACCGGCAGGAGCCATAGGAGTTGTCTTTATTTTTGTATGACATGCGTGTCATTGAAGAACGCCATGTAAATTACTTTACTTTGTTGCTAAACGCGTTAGCCATAGAAGTAGAAGTAGTCGTTGGCGTGACAACTTCATGAAGACATGATGATGGAGATCATGGTGTCATGCCGGTGACTGAGATGATCATGGAGCCCCGAAGATGGAGATCGAAGGAGCTATATGATATTGGCCATATCATGTCACTATTATATAATTGCATGTGATGTTTATTATGTTTATGCATCTTGTTTACTTAGAACGACGCTAGTAAATAAGATGATCCCTTACAAAAAATTTCAAGAAGTGTTCTCCCCTAATTGTGCACCGTTGCTAAAGTTCGTCGTTTCGAAGCACCACGTGATGATCGGGTGTGATAGATCCTTATGTTCACATACAACGGGTGTAAGACAGTTTTACACATGCAAAACACTTAGGGTTAACTTGACGAGCCTAGCATGTACAGACATGGCCTCGGAACACGGAGACCGAAAGGTCGAACACGAGTCGTATGGAAGATACGATCAACATGAGAATGTTCACCGATGATGACTAGTCCGTCTCACATGATGATCGGACACGGCCTAGTCGACTCGGATCGTGTAACACTTAGATGACTAGAGGGATGTCTAATCTAAGTGGGAGTTCATTAAAATAATTTGATTAGATGAACTTAATTATCATGAACTTAGTCTAAAACTTTTTGCATAATATGTCTTGTAGATCAAATGGCCAACGCTCATGTCAACATGAACTTCAACGCGTTCCTAGAGAAAACCAAGATGAAAGATGATGGCAGCAACTATACGGACTAGGTCCGGAACCTGAGGATCATCCTCATAGCTGCCAGGAAACAATATGTCTTAGAAGGACCGCTAGGTGACGCTCCCGTCCCAGAGAACCAAGACATTATGAATGCTTGGCAGTCTCGTGCTGATGATTACTCCCTCGTTCAGTGCGGCATGCTTTACAGCTTAGAACCGGGGCTCCAAAAGTGTTTTGAGCAACATGGAGCATATGAGATGTTCGAGGAGCTGAAACTAGTTTTCCAAGCTCATGCCCGGGTCGAGAGATATGAAGTCTCCGACAAGTTCTATAGTTGTAAGATGGAGGAAAATAGTTCTGTCAGTGAGCACATACTCAAAATGTCTGGGTTGCACAACCGCCTGTCCCAGCTGGACATTAACCTCCCGGATGAGGCGGTCATTGACAGAATCCTTCAGTCGCTCCCACCAAGCTACAAGAGCTTTGTGATGAACTACAATATGCAGGGGATGGTGAAGACCATTCCTGAAGTATTTTCAATGCTGAAGTCAGTAGAGGTTGAAATCAAGAAAGAACATCAAGTGTTGATGGTCAATAAGACCACTAAGTTCAAGAAGGGCAAGGGTAAGAAGAACTTCAAGAAGGACGGCAGAGATGTTGCCGCGCCTGGTAAGCCAGTTGCCGGGAAGAAGTCAAAGAATGGACCCAAGCCTGAGACTGAGTGCTTTTGTTGCAAGGGGAAGGGTCACTGGAAGAGGAACTGCCCCAAATACTTAGCGGATAAGAAGGCTGGCAACACCAAAGGTATATTTGATATACATGTAATTGATGTGTACCTTACCAGTACTCGTAGTAACTCCTGGGTATTTGATACCGGTGCCGTTGCTCATATTTGTAACTCACAGCAGGAGCTGCGGAATAAGCGGAGACTGGCGAAGGACGAGGTGACGATGCGCATCGGGAATGGTTCCAGAGTCGATGTAATCGCCGTCGGCATGCTACCTCTACATTTACCTACGGGATTAGTTTTGAACCTTAATGATTGTTATTTGGTGCCAAGTTTGAGCATGAACATTGTATCTGGATCTCGTTTGATACAAGATGGCTACTCATTTAAATCCGAGAATAATGGTTGTTCTATTTATATGAGAGATATGTTTTATGGTCATGCCCCGATGGTCAATGGTTTATTCTTAATGAATCTCGAACGTAGTGTTACACATATTCATAGCGTGAATACCAAAAGATGTAAAGTTGATAACGATAGTCCCACATACTTGTGGCACTGCCGCCTTGGTCACATTAGTGTCAAGCGCATGAAGAAGCTCCATGCTGATGGACTTTTAGAGTCTCTCGATTATGAATCATTTGACACATGCGAACCATGCCTCATGGGCAAAATGACCAAGACTCCGTTCTCCGGAACAATGGAGCGAGCAACCAACTTGTTGGAAATCATACATACCGATGTGTGCGGTCCAATGAGTGTTAAGGCTCGCGGAGGATATCGTTATGTTCTCACTCTCACAGATGACTTGAGTAGATATGGGTATGTCTACTTGATGAAACGCAAGTCTGAGACCTTTGATAAGTTCAAGGAATTTCAGAATGAAGTAGAGAATCAACGTGACCGAAAGATAAAATTCTTACGATCGGATCGTGGAGGAGAATATTTAAGTCACGAATTTGGTACACACTTAAGAAAATGTGGAATCGTTTCACAACTCACGCCGCCTGGAACACCTCAGCGAAACGGTGTGTCCGAACGTCGTAATCGCACTCTATTGGATATGATGCGATCTATGATGTCTCTTACCGATTTACCACTATCATTTTGGGGATACGCTCTAGAGACAGCTACATTCACTTTAAATAGGGCACCGTCTAAATCCGTTGAGACGACACCGTATGAATTATGGTTTGGGAAGAAACCTAAGCTGTCGTTTCTAAAAGTTTGGGGATGCGATGCTTATGTCAAGAAACTTCAACCTGAAAAGCTCGAACCCAAGTCGGAAAAATGCGTCTTCATAGGATACCCTAAAGAAACCATTGGGTATACCTTCTACTTAAGATCCGAGGGCAAGATCTTTGTTGCCAAGAACGGATCCTTTCTGGAAAAGGAGTTTCTCTCGAAAGAAGTAAGTGGGAGGAAAGTAGAACTCGATGAAGTACTACCTCTTGAACGGGAAAGTAGTGCAGCTCAGGAAAATGTTCCTGTGATGCCTACACCAACTGAAGAGGAAAATAATGATGATGAAGGTACTTCGGATCAAGTTGCTACTGAACTTCGTAGGTCCACAAGGACACGTTTCGCACCAGAGTGGTACGACAACCCTGTCCTAGAAATCATGTTGTTAGACAACGGTGAACCTTCGAACTATGAAGAAGCGATGGCGGGCCCAGATTCCAACAAATGGCTAGAAGCCATGAAATCCGATATAGAATCCATGTATGTAAACAAAGTATGGACTTTGACTGACTTGCCCGATGATCGGCGAGCGATAGAAAACAAATGGATCTTTAAGAAGAAGACGGACGCGGATGGTAATGTCACCATCTATAAAGCTCGACTTGTCGCTAAGGGTTATCGGCAAGTTCAAGGGATTGACTATGATGAGACTTTCTCTCCCGTAGCGAAGCTTAAGTCCGTCCGAATCATGTTAGCAATTGCCGCATACTATGATTATGAGATATGGCAGATGGACGTCAAAACGGCATTCCTTAACGGGCATCTTAAGGAAGAACTGTATATGATGCAGCCGGAAGGTTTTGTCGATCCTAAGAACGCTAACAAAGTATGAAAGCTCCAGCGATCCATTTATGGGCTGGTGCAAGCATCTCGGAGTTGGAACATTCGCTTTGATGAGATGATCAAAGCGTTTGGGTTTATGCAGATTTATGGAGAAGCCTGCGTTTACAAGAAAGTGAGTGGGAGCTCTGTAGCATTTCTCATATTATATGTAGATGACATACTTTTGATGGAAAATGATATAGAATTCTTGGACAGCATTAAGGCCTACTTGAATAAGTGTTTTTCAATGAAGGACCTTGGAGAAGCTGCTTACATATTAGGCATCAAGATCTATAGGGATAGATCGAGACGCCTCATAGGTCTTTCACAAAGCACATACCTTGATAAGATTTTGAAAAAGTTCAAAATGGATCAGTCCAAGAAAGGGTTCTTGCCTGTATTGCAAGGTGTGAGATTGAGCTCGGCTCAATGCCCGACCACGGCAGAAGATAAAGAAGAGATGAGCGTCATCCCCTATGCCTCAGCCATAGGATCTATTATATATGCCATGCTGTGTACCACACCTGATGTAAACCTTGCCGTAAGTTTGGTAGGAAGGTACCAAAGTAATCCCGGCAAGGAACACTGGACAGCGGTCAAGAATATCCCGAAGTACCTGAAAAGGACAAAGGACATGTTTCTCGTTTATGGAGGTGACGAAGAGCTCGTCGTAAAGGGTTACGTCGATGCTAGCTTCGACACAGATCTGGATAACTCTAAGTCACAAACCAGATACGTGTATATGTTGAATGGTGGAGCAGTAAGCTGGTGCAGCTGCAAGCAGAGCGTCGTGGCGGGATCTACATGTGAAGCGGAGTACATGGTAGCCTCGGAGGCAGCGCATGAAGCTATTTGGGTGAAGGAGTTCATCACCGACCTAGGAGTCATACCCAATGCGTCGGGGCCGATCAAACTCTTCTGTGACAACACTGGAGCTATTGCCCTTGCCAAGGAGCCCAGGTTTCACAAGAAGACCAGGCACATCAAGCGTCGTTTCAACTCCATCCGCGAAAATGTTCAAGATGGAGACATAGATATTTGCAAAGTACATACGGATCTGAATGTCGCAGATCCGTTGACTAAACCTCTCTCGCGAGCAAAATATGATCAACACCAGAACTCTATGGGTGTTCGATTCATCACAATGTAACTAGATTATTGACTCTAGTGCAAGTGGGAGACTGTTGGAAATATGCCCTAGAGGCAATAATAAAATGGTTATTATTATATTTCCTTGTTCATGATAATTGTCTTTTATTCATGCTATAACTGTATTATCCGGAAATCGTAATACACGTGTGAATACATAGACCATAACATGTCCCTAGTGAGCCTCTAGTTGACTAGCTCGTTGGTCAACAGATAGTCATGGTTTCCTGACTATGGACATTAGATGTCATTGACAACGGGATCACATCATTAGGAGAATGATGTGATGGACAAGACCCAATCCTAAGCATAGCACAAGATCGTGTAGTTCGTTTTGCTAGAGCTTTTTCAATGTCAAGTATCTCTTCCTTAGACCATGAGATCGTGTAACTCCCGGATACCGTAGGAGTGCTTTGGGTGTACCAAATGTCACAACGTAACTGGGTGACTATAAAGGTGCACTACAGGTATCTCCGAAAGTGTCTGTTGGGTTGACATGGATCGAGACTGGGATTTGTCACTCCGTATGACGGAGAGGTATCTCTGGGCCCACTCGGTAATGCATCATCACAATGAGCTCAAAGTGACCAAGTGTTTGGTCACGGGATCATGCATTACGGTACGAGTAAAGTGACTTGCCGGTAACGAGACTGAAAGAGGTATTGGGATACCGACGATCGAGTCTCGGGCATGTAACGTACCGAATGACAAAGGGAATTGTATACGGGGTTGTTCTAATCCTCGACATCGTGGTTCATCCGATGAGATCATCGAGGAGCATGTGGGAGCCAACATGGGTATCCAGATCCCGCTGTTGGTTATTGCCCGAGAGCCGTCTCGGTCATGACTACGTGTCTCCCGAACCCGTAGGGTCTACACACTTAAGGTTCGATGACGCTAGGGTTGTATGAATATGAGTATGCAGTATACCGAATGTTGTTCGGAGTCCCGGATGAGATCCCGGACGTCACGAGGAGTTTCGGAATGGTCCGGAGGTAAAGAATTATATATAGGAAGTGGTATTTCGGCCATCGGGAAAGTTTCGGGGTCACCCGGTATTGTACCAGGACCACCGGAAGGGTCCCGGGGGTCCACCGGGTGGGGCCACCCATCCTGGAGGGCCCCGTGGGCTGAAGTGGGAGGGGAGCCAGCCCATAGTGGGCTGGTGCGCCCCCCTAGGCCCACCCCCTGCGCCTAGGGTTGAAACCCTAGGGTGGGGGGGCGCACCACATGCCTTGGGGGGCACTCCTCCCCCCTTGGCCGCCGCCCCCTTGGGAGATTGAATCTCCCAGGGCCGGCGCCCCCCCTGGGGGCCTATATAAAGGGAGGGGGGAGAGGGGCAGCCGGACCCTGAAGTCCTGGCGCCCCCTCCCCTGCTACACCTCTTCCTCCTCCGTCACGTGCTTGGCGAAGCCCTGCCGGAGTGTTGCTGTTCCACCACCACCACGCCGTTGTGCTGCTGCTGGAGCCATCATCATCAACCTCTCCTCCCCCCTTGCTGGATCAAGAAGGAGGAGACGTCACACGCACCGTACGTGTGTTGAACGCGGAGGTGCCGTCCGTTCGGCACTAGGATCTCCGGTGATCCGAATCACGGCGAGTACGACTCCATCATCACCGCTCCATCTAACGCTTCCGTACGCGATCTACAAGTGGTATGTAGATGCAAACTCACTCCCTTGACTCGTTGCTTAGATGAACTCATAGATGGATCTTGGTGAAACCGTAGGAAAAATTTTAATTTTCTGCAACGTTCACCAACAGTTGGCCCCGCCACCATTGCCCAAGCACACGTCGCGCCTGCCCGCAAGCGGCAGGGCAACGTGGTCGTGCAGGGCGGGAATCCGGCTGCCCCCGCCGTGATGGCTCGCGCTCCGGGCGCCAACGGGGCAGCGCAATCCCGACCGGCGGCGGAGAAGGTCGGCAAGGCCGCGGGCATAAAGCGGAGGAAGGTTCCGGCTTCAAAGAAGCCACCTTCTTCATCCTCCCACTCCACCCTCCCCCCTGCAATGAGGTGCTCCGGCGATGCCGTTCAATGGTGCCGCTCCCTCCGCAAGCAAGGTGTTCGACGAAATGGCCGGAAGGTATGCGTCTTCGGTCTTGGCGATTTCCTTTCATTTCCGCCATTGTTCTCAATATCTCGTGACTTGTTATCGTTCGCTATAGCGGTGGTTCCAACAATGCAACAACCGAGTTCATGAACTTGTTGGACACGAACGCGGTTGACATTGATCAAGCCCCTTTCGAACCGTTCGACTACAATGAAACAGAGGGCGGCGTGGACGATCATGGTTGTGCGGATGAATTGCAGGAGATCGAAGCAGAAGCGTATGAGCAATCACAAGCAAAAACTAGGAAAAGCCAAAGATCGAAGAACTACACGATCTTGGAAGATCAAGCTCTGATCAAAGCATGGAGTGCGGTGTCTCTTGATGCATGCACGGGTACTTCTCAAACCGCCAAGAGATATTGGCAAAGGATTGAAGACCAATACTTCCGCATTATGGCAAAGCATCCCAATAGAACTCCACGCACATTTCGGTCGCTTCAAGGGCTTTGGGAGAATATCAAGCCTATGTGCAGCCGTTGGGCAGCTTGCTCGGAGAAAGTATGCAATGCACCTCCAAGTGGCACCGTGGAGTCGGACTATGTGAGTTTGTTTTGCCTTTGTTCAAGTTGTGCATCATCATATTGCATCATGGGAAATAATTGGATCACTTTGTTCACATTGTGTAGGACAAGATTGCTCAACATCGATACAAGGACATGGAAGCTTCGGAAGGCAGATTCTTCAAACTTGAGCATTGTTGGGAGTTGCTCCAAAACTGCGAGAAGTGGAAGTTGATCGACAAAGAATCCCCACCAAAGAGAGGCTCACTTACAAACATGGATGAAGATGAGGATTATGATGGCCCAATAAATTTTTACAAGCCCGATGGCGACAAGAAGACTAAGGAGAAGATGAAAAAAGAGCAAGAAGCATCGAGCTTGAGTGAGAAGATTGATGCCATGGTGCAATCAAACGAGTCGATGTTGTTGAAGTCATTGGAGATCAAGAAAGAGTTGGCCGAGAAGAAGGCAAAGTGAAGCAAGAAAAGTGGCAAATACTCAAGGAGAGGGGCTTCGCAAAGCTGACATTGAGGAGAGAAGAGCACACGCCGCAGAAAACAAATCCATGTCCTTGTTGCTCGCCGAAGAGAACAAGATCATGACAATGAACCGTAATGACATGGACGACCTCACCAAAACATGGCATGATATGGCAAGGAGAGAAATCTTGAAGAGGAGAATGGTCGCGTCGGCCGGTCCGTGTTACAGTTCCGGTGATGTTTTTGCTGCTCCATATGGTGGCAATGTGGATGATTTTGGTGCGGGAGTTGGAACAAGCGCCGGAGGTGGATTCGGTGGTGCCGATGAACTTCAAGATGGACTCGATGGCGCGGAGTGAAGATCGACCAAGATGATGCCGGACATGGGCGCAAACCTTTGCAGGGCCCTCTTTTGTGTTTGCCGTAATGAACTTGGTTTTTATTTGCGCGTAAAATTATTTATGTCGTTTGAATTTGAACTTGTTTGTGAAACCCTATGTCAAATGGGAGATTTGCAGTTTTTCTGTTTGCGGGTCGTCGCGATGGTGCCCGAGCAGACTCTACAAAGCCGACCCGTAAAAGGATATATTCCACGAATATACTTTTTTACGGATCCGTTTGGGGGTCTGCATCTGTGCCAGTCCAAACTAGTTCGCAAAATTGCGCGAACCGCAAACGCATTTTGCGGGCCGGCGGGATGCCGGTCTGCTAGAGTTGCTCTCAGGCAAGCTCCGATGCCCGATCCATCCTCACGTGGTTCCTGCAATACTCTATTCCTTTGCACACCATATAAGCGACGGAGGCAAAGCCTGAAGCTACACGTTAGCCCAACGCTCTTGGATTTTTTTGTGCTGAAAATGACGAAGCTTTCAGTACCTTGTTCCTTTCTTGTGAAACAAGTTGTTCACCCAGTTTCGACCTCACTTTCAGTTCCTTGTTCCATTCTTGGGAAACAAGTTGCCCACCCTAGATTCGACCTCACGGTATGAAGAACGTTGAAATTTTAGACATCTATACGCCCATGGTCGCAGGTCATCAATGAAGATGGATGATAGCCCCTCGACACATATTTTTCTTAAAGCGCCCGGATGTTTTTTTTCCTTTTTTGAATTGAGAAAGGCGCACAAAGCGCCAACATTTTTATTCATCTCAATAACATTTTACAGCGCGAAGTACATAGCTAATTTTTTTTAAATAATACATTTTTTTATTAATTTTCACAAATATTATGCCCAAAAAATTATTTTCAAAAATAATACACCGTCGGCCCACAGTAGGCCGACTAGAACTAGTCGGCCCACAGCAGGCCGACTGGCGTCCTATCAGCTTGCTGCTGGCCGAGTGGCCTGTCGGCCGCCAGCTCAAGTCCAGTCGGCCAACTGTAGGCCGACAGGTTCCAGTCAGCCTGCTGTGGACCGACTGAAACTAATTGGTCTACTGTGGGCCGACTGGAACTATTGTGGGTCGACTGGTGCATGCACCCATATTGCCATTTGTTTCCGCCACCCTTTTCTCAAAAAAAAAAATGTTTCCGCCACCCGTTTCCCGCCATATGTTCCGCCAACTCTTTTCCGCCACCCGTTTCCTGCCATATGTTCCCGCCAACTTTGTCCCGCCACCTGTTTCCCGCCACATGTTCCCGCCAACTCTTTCCCGCCACCTATAAAACCCCCTTCAGACAGAGTTGGATAAGCATTCCAGTGTAGTGTAGTTGAGATGTCCCATTATCCTTTCGATCGTAGTATTCACCCTGGGATGAGCAGGACTCTTCTGAGCCTAGTTACCGATTTCAGAATGGACAATAAGATAGTTCCATGGGACGAACTCACCGGTAGTGACACCATAATGAATGAGTTGGCTCACCAATTACGTAGGTCTGGGTGGCCTGAAAGGACCTATGTGGAGGTACATAAAGAACTTCTTAGGTTACATGAAAGGTGGTGGTGCCGAAGAGTGAAACATTCAGAAGGATTTCAGCAAATAATCCATCTTTATGGATTGAGGAGAGCGAGGACGAAGATGATATCTTCATGCCGCCGCTTCCGGGTTCTGCATCTTCGAAGGGCAAGAGTTCTTCATCGTCGAAGGGCAAGGTTTCTTCATCGTCGAAGGGCAAGAGTTCTTCATCGTCGAAGGGCAAGAGTTCTGCATCGATGGAGGATGACGATGATGACTTCATGTAGTTTTATGTTGTATGTTGTAAGTTCACTCGTACGTACCGTTTAATTTAGATGTAGTTCTATGTAGTTGTTTGTACTGTCTTGTTGTACGAGCATTCTGTTCTATCTAAATATGATGTGGTAGTTCGGATAACATAGTACTAAAATAGAGTAGGCATATGTCTCATACATAAGTACATAGTCATTTGTCTCATACATAGAATAGACATAAGTCTCACACATAAATAGATGGTAATGTCTGTACTGATAGATAGAAGCGTCAGTGACGACGTCTGGCCTGGCGGGGAGGCGGATCTGGAATCGACGTCCATCCCCATCTTTCAGGTGCCCTAATGGGACGCGGAGCAATCTCAGACTTTTCCTGGTCATGCTGTGTATCCTGTGTGGGGCCTGGTGGAGGAGTCGAAAACATGTTCATCCAGTGGGTGTGCTGCGACATCGGAGCATGTATGTGATCCTCAGGATGATGATCACTCCCCCATGTATCATGTGATGCCGACATAGACGCATGATATCCATAGGCTCCTGCACGACGGAACTTTAAGTCATGAAGTCTGATGCCGCCTGAACTAATATTAAAAACTATAAATATGAAGACACGCATCTGCTGGCTGTGACGGCTGCTCTGGATCAAACACAAAGCTCGACGAGGGACCGTGGTGGTGTGGCTGTGGAGAAAACACGAAGCTCGACGTGGGACCATAGTGCTGTGGGTGCTGCCACGATGAACTGCCAGGTTGTTCAGGAGGAGGTGGCCTGGTCGTCGGCTGATGTGCTAGACGTGGACGTGGTTGATGTCGGTGCATGGAGGGACGCGGCTGCTGTGGTTGGTGCTGAACAACGTGCTTCTCCGGGTGCACGTGATAGCCTCGTAGACAGCCTGTATTTTGTTCTGCATCCGTTCCAAGAAGGGTTGTATGACAGGACGGTGATGAAGAAGAGGTCCTGACGACAGTGATCGTCCAAAGGTGGTCACGTCGTTGTAGAGTTCGTGTGTCAAGGTAGCCTGCAAATTTTCAGGACGATTATTAAGTATGCACGCCAATGTATGTGACAACATTACTTAAAGAAAATATATCTTACCGCGTACTGCCTAGAGCCTGAAGTATCATAGCTCGGGTACGTATCCGACGGAGTAGGATCAGGTATCTCCTCTGGGTGAGAGTGCTCAACGATGCGTAACCGTGTTCCGCTCATGTAGCGCCGCAAATAGAGATTGAATTCATTGAGTTCAAAATTATGATTCTCGTGCCATAGATTTGTGTTTGCTGTCTCCCATTCTATAACATACGGCTCTAGTCTTACTAGCCACTCAGCAGTTGTCCTACTCACGCCCTTCCTTGTTGTCCTAAAATTGTGGTGTGTGTTCAACAATTACCTAAAGCTTTGAATGGAGTACTATGAAAGATAATGCAACATTAAAAAACTGGTTAATACCTGTGGATGTGGTCTGGCACCGGGTTCTCTATAGGGGGAGGCAGCTCCAACTGTAGAAGACCAAATTGCCTCATAACCCTCTGTTGTGCCATCTCCTCAAAGAAGACATCAAAGATGATCTTTGATTTTGTCATCCAGTAATCTCGGTCCCTTGTGCATAGCACGGACATACCACCAGGGTATCTCGCTTGTATGGCTGCTTCCGTATAGGGCTGCCAGATGACCCCGGTGTACGCATCGAACTGCTCGTTCAATGCTATGTATGCTTTCCTGGTCTGATCACTAGCAAAGCATCTCTGCAGAAAACAAAAGTTAGTATAAGCTAGCATCGAACTATCTCTTGTGCAGGAAAAAGTTGCATTAAACTACAACATGGTGCATACCTTGCGACGTGTCCAACACAGACCGAAAGTAGGCATGTCGATGCCGTCAACATCAAACATGGCTTCTATAGGCTCATGAACACGTACATCTGGTCGCCCTATAAAGAACCTCTCCCACGACCACAACTGTAGGAATAGAGGGCATCCAAGAAGGGCTGGCTTTTTCGATGTAAGCTGGCAAGCGTTGCACATACCTCGGTATGTAGCCGCCAAGACCGCCGAACCCCAACTCCGCTGTCTGATCTGATCCGCCGTCTGAGTGCTCGCTATCTCGAGTGCCATAGGGATGTAGAGCGCGCTAATAGTGGTGACATGGTTCTCTGTGAACATCACCTTCCCGAAAAGCCACATTAAGTAGGCCTCCAGGCTCCGAGTGATCTGTTCTGCAGTCAATGGCGCCTGGAAGTTCTGGATCTGCATTAAGCAAAGAGAAAGTTTTAGTAAGCCGCAGTTATTTTTTATAAAACCGTATGCACGATAACTTGAAGATAATAGGTATGGCAAATTACCCGGAAATTGAGCAACCACTCATACTTAGGTCCGTGATGCTCCCATACCGGATCCGGAGCATCCGGAAAAACACCATGAAAACGTTGTGTAAGAGCTTGCTCCCAACCAGTCGGTGCGTCCAACGGTCCTATGGCATGACCTGCCAACGGTAGTCCGAGCAAAAGTGACACATCCTCAAGAGTAGGAGCCATCTCTCCCCATCGGAAGTGAAACGTGTGGGTCTCTAGCCTCCAACGGTCCACTAAGCAGCTCAGCAAGGACCCATCGATGGCGAGGCGTTTCTTACCCGGGATAGACTCAACCAGACGCGCGAAAGGTAAAAGGCCAGCCCATTTCAACCTTCATCAGAGAACATTTCAGTTAGTGTCTCCCATTAATATGCATGTCAGTGTGCAAATTAATAAAGCACGTACCGCTGTAGCCATCCTGGGTGTATCCTCCAATTTTCCTTAGGAGGGCGAGTGACCAGAGGCTCAAGCTTGCACTCATACCATATCGCAGCACGATGAACCCTATCAATGTCCCCATTCAGCAACCACAGTCCCGACATTCCTGCACATAAAAAATTCAGAACATAGTGTCACACTTAATACAAATTCAGAACATAGTGTCACACTTAATACAAATTCAGAACATAGTGCCACACTTAATACAAATTCAGAACATAGTGTCACACTTAATACAAATTCAGAACATAGTGCCATACTTAATACAAATTCAGAACATAGTGTCACACTTAATACAAATTCAGAACATAGTGCCACACTTAATACAAATTCAGAACATAGTGCCACACTTAATACAAATTCAGAACATAGTACTGCTAGCTTAGGTTCTTCCTCTCCCTCTTACTCCTCTATTTCCTCTACCTCCTCTTCGTCCCGGTTGCCTCGTCCACGCCCAGTGACGAAAGTGGGACAATTAGTGTCCCTATGGCCAAATTCATTGCATAGAATGCATTGCCTAGTCGGACCTCCTACTTCAGATTCGTCCATATCATTCCGGATGCGCTGACACTGCCGTCTGCCTCTACTTGTATGCATATGCTCTGAGTTTGGAATGTAACTCCTTCAACGGGGTTGACGGTGTTGAAAATTACCCATTGATCGAAAACCCATCAGCTCACCAGTCCAGGTATTGAGGACAGACTCTTTCAGAAAATATGGAGACACAAACGATATTGCGTCCATTCCAAGCTGCCCGCAAGCAGCAAGTACATGTGAGCAAGGTAGGTGAAGCAATTTCGATTTGTTGCATGTGCACTCACACGTTGGCCAGGCTTCATTACCAATTTTCACCTCATGCGTCCTCAACTCATTTGCACATCCAAATTTGTTATTGGCTAAGCGGACCTCAAACCTTCTTTCTTGATTACCGATGGCGACTACACTGTGTGACCTAGCTTTTTGCATCTTGTTGTCCATGTACTTTGTGACTCTTTCACAATACCGTGTATTCGGGTTGTTGAAGATATGCTGCTCTGCTTTTTGACATCTATCTCTGAAATACTTGACGGTGCCATAGAAAATACCCTCAACGGTGGCTGTAAGTGGCAATGCTCGGTTTCCTCTGAGGACAAAATTGTATGTTTCCGCGAGGTTCATTGTCATGACACCGTACCTTGCTCCATGTGTGTCATGTAGCAAAGACCACCTCTCCAGAGGCTCATGCTCTATCCACTACTCGAAGGTTTTAATCGACCTCCCAAGCCTTCTCCTAGTACCAGGTGGGTCAAAGCCTGGCAAGTCACATAGCCCAACAGGCTCCTCCTCCACGGCAGCTGTTCCTGTTGCCAACTGTGCAGCTACTGCTTCAACATGTGCCCTCACCGCTGCATCTCTTGCAGCTTTCCTGTCCCTCACGTGTCTCTTCATGCACACATTAAGTCTGTCGCGTATCAAATTGTACTTCCATAACTGGTTCTGCTTGCAGAGTTTTTTGAACAGATTCATGAGGTTCTTATTTCTGAACTGCGAGAAGAAATTAGCCCCCAGATGGCGCATGCACCAACGGCTCTGCAAGTCCTGCCATGGAACTTGTTCCTCAGGGCCTGGGTTTGTCAGTGTCCTTATCGCACTGAGTATACCTGCATGCCTGTCATGAAGGATGCACACATTGGGCTTCTCCTTCACAACTGATATTTTCAACTGCCTGAAGAACCATGTCCAACTTTCAATGTTCTCACTCTCCACAAAAGCAAATATGAGTGGGAGGACTTGATTTTGGCCGTCTTGACCTATGGCTGTCAGGATTTGACCCTTGTACTTGCCTGTGAGAAAAGTACCGTCAACACATATCACCGGTCGGCAATGCCTGAAAGCTTCGATGCATACACCGAAAGAGAAGAATAGACGATGCAGCACCCTCACAGTTGGGAACTCTGGCATGAACATGTCTTGGATATCGATATAGGTGCCTGGATTCTGCTCCTACAGGGTGTGGAGGAGCTGGACAACAGAGTCATATGCATCAAAATAAGAACCAAATCTCCTCTCAAGCGCCGCATGCTTAGCCCTCCAAGCCTTTCCATAAGATATTCTGTACTTGAACCTGGCAAAGACTTTTGTCTGGACTGCCTTAACTTCCATAGCTTTGCCCTGCACTATCTCATCGTAAAACAACCGAGCGATAAGCGTGGATGAAAGGTTGGCATGATCTTGAGGGATGCAGGGAATAAGACAAGTGTGATTAACTAAGTCACTTATCACCCAACTTGTGCCATACTTAGGGAGAAAGCCGTGCACCCTAGCGGGACAATCTGCGTTCTTGCATACCATTGTCAAGAATTTCTGACTGGACACCTGAGTTGTGAAAACCCTTTGTGTGGACATTGCCCAATTAATTATTGCATCCTTCAAGGCTTGCTTGTTCGGATACATAGCACCCGTTGCAATATTGTTCTGATGATATTGCCAGGCTGAATCATGTCCATCATTCACGGTCATTGCAGATGAGAAGTCATGATTCCACCATGCAGGATTCGGAACCTCCGCTCCATTTTCATCTTCATCTGACTCGTCAGAATCATCGGCAAAACCCCTTTCAACATCAGTGTCTTCTTCTTCCATCTGGTCCTGCATGTGCCCATCTACCTCGTCAGCGTCAACCTCGCCATTGTATTCACCATGGGCATTTCCTCCTTCTGTTGGGGAACATAGTAATTTCAAAAAATTTCCTACGCACACGCAAGATCATGGTGATGCATAGCAACGAGAGGGGAGAGTGTTGTCTACGTACCCTCATAGACCGAAGCGGAAGCGTTGACCCAACATAGAGGAAGTAGTCGTACGTCTTCCCGATCCAACCGATCCAAGCACCGTTACTCCGGCACCTCCGAGTTCTTGGCTCACATTCAGCTCGATGACGATCCCCGGGCTCCGATCCAGCAAAGCGTCGGGGAGGAGTTTCGTCAGCACGACGGCGTGGTGACGATCTTGATGTTCTACCGTCGCAGGGCTTCGCCTAAGCACCGCTACAATATGACCGAGGTGGAATATGGTGGAGGGGGGCACCGCACACGGTTAAGGAACGATCACGAAGATCAACTTGTGTGTCTATGGGGTGCCCCCTGCCCCCGTATATAAAGGAGTGGAGGAGGGGAGGGCCGGCCCTCTTTATGGCGCGCCCTAGGGGAGTCCTACTCCCGCCGGGAGTAGGATTCCCCCTTTCCTAGTCCAACTAGGAATCCTTCCAAGTATTAGGAGTAGGAGACAAGGAAGGGGAAGGGAGAAGGGAAGGAAGGAGGGGGCGCGGCCCCTCCCCCTAGTCCAATTCGGACTAGGCCTTGGGGGGGCACGCGGCCTGCCCTAGGCAGCCCCTCTCTCTTTCCCGTATGGCCCAATAAGGCCCAATACTTCTTCCCCGTATTCCCGTAACTCTCCGGTACTCCGAAAAATATCCGAACCACTCGGAACCTTTCCGATGTCCGAATATAGTCGTCCAATATATCGATCTTTACGTCTCGACCATTTCGAGACTCCTCGTTATGTTCCCGATCTCATCCGGGACTCCGAACTCCTTCGGTACATCAAAACTCATAAACTCATAATATAACTGTCATCGAAACCTTAAGCGTGCGGACCCTACGGTTCGAGAACAATGTAGACATGACCGAGACACGTCTCCGGTCAATAACCAATGCTCATATTGGCTCCCACATATTCTACGAAGATCTTTATCGGTCAGACCGCATAACAACATACGTTGTTCCTTTGTCATCGGTATGTCACTTGCCCGAGTTTCGATCGTCGGTATCCTATACCTAGTTCAATCTCGTTAGCGGCAAGTCTCTTCACTCGTTCTGTAATACATCATCTCACAACTAACTCATTAGTTGCAATGCTTACAAGGCTTATGTGATGTGTATTACCGAGAGGGCCCAGAGATACCTCTCCGACAATCGGAGTGACAAATCCTAATCTCGAAATACGACAACCCAACATGTACCTTTGGAGACACCTGTAGAGCACCTTTATAATCACCCAGTTACGTTGTGACGTTTGGTAGCACACAAAGTGTTCCTCTGGTAAACGGGAGTTGCATAATCTCATAGTCATAGGAACATGTATAAGTCATGAAGAAAGCAATAGCAACATACTAAACGGTCGGGTGCTAAGCTAACGGAATGGGTCATGTCAATCAGATCATTCACCTAATGATGTGATCCCATTGATCAAATAACAACTCTTTGTCCATGGTTAGGAAACATAACCATCTTTGATTAACGAGCTAGTCAAGTAGAGGCATACTAGTGACACTCTGTTTGTCTATGTATTCACACATGTATTATGTTTCCGGTTAATACAATTCTAGCATGAATAATAAACATTTATCATGGAATAAGGAAATAAATAATAACTTTATTATTGCCTCTAGGGCATATTTCCTTCAGTCTCCCACTTGCACTAGAGTCAATAATCTAGTTCACACCGCCATGTGATTTAACAGCAACAGTTCACATCATCATGTGATTAACACCCATAGTTCACATCGATATGTGATCAACACCCAAAGGGTTTACTATAGTCAGTAATCTAGTTCACATCGCTATGTGATTAACACCCAAAGAGTACTAAGGTGTGATCATGTTTTGCTTGTGAGATAATTTTAGTCAACGGGTCTGTCACATTCAGATCCGTAAGTATTTTGCAAATTTCTATGTCTACAATGCTCTGCACGGAGCTACTTTAGCTAATTGCTCCCACTTTTAATATGTATCTAGATTGAGACTTAAAGTCATCCAGATCGGTGTCAAAACTTGCATCGATGTAACTCTTTACGATGAACCTTTTTGTCACGTCCATAATCGAGAAACATATCCTTATTCCACTAAGGATAATTTTGACCGCTGTCCAGTGATCTACTCCTAGATCACTATTGTACTCCCTTGCCAAATTCAGATCAAGGTATACAATAGGTCTGGTACATAGCATAGCATACTTTATAGAACCTATAACTGAGGCATAGGGAATGACTTTCATTCTCTTTTCTATATTCTGCCGTGGTCGGGATTTTAGTCTTACTCAATTTCACACCTTTGCAACACAGGCAAGAACTCTTTCTTTGACTGTTCCATTTTTGAACTACTTCAAAAACTTGACAAGGTATGTACTTATTGAAAAACTTATCAAGCGTCTTGATCTATCTCAATAGATCTTGATGCTCAATATGTAAGTAGCTTTACTGAGGTCTTTCTTTTAAAGAACTCCTTTCAAATACTCCTTTATGCTTTGCAGAATAATTCTATATTATTTTCGATCAACAATATGTCATTCACATATACTTATCAGAAATGTTGTAGTGCTCCCACTCACTTTCTTGTAAATACAGGCTTCACCGCAAGTCTGTATAAAACTATATGCTTTGATCAACTCATCAAAGCGTATATTCCAACTCCGAGATGCTTGCACCAGTCCATAGATGGATCGCTGGAGCATGCACATTTTGTTAGTACCTTTAGGATTGACAAAACCTTCTGGTTGCATCATATACAACTCTTCTTTGAGAAAACCATTAAGGAATGCAGTTTTGACATCCATTTTCCAGATTTCATAAATTGTGGCAATTGCTAACATGATTTGGACAGACTTAAGCATCGCTACAGTTGAGAAAATCTCATTGTAGTCAACACCTTGAACTTGTCAAAAACCTTTTTGCGACAAGTCGAGCTTTGTAGATAGTAACACTACTATCAACGTCCGTCTTCCTCTTGAAGATCCATTTATACAATATGGCTTGCCGATCATCGGGCAACTCCACCAAAGTCCACACTTTGTTCTCATACATGGATCCCATCTCAGATTTCATGGCCTTAAGCCATTTTGCGGAATCTGGGCTCATCATCGCTTCCTCATAGTTCGTAGGTTCATCATGGTCTAGTAACATGACTTCCAGAATAGGATTACCGTATCACTCTGGTGCGGACCGTATTCTGGAAGACCTACGAGGTTCTGTAGTAACTTGATCTGAAGTTTCATGATCATCATCATTAGCTTCCTCACTAATTGGTGTAGAAATCACTGGAACTAATTTCAGTGATGAACAATTTTCCAATTCAGGAGAAGGTACAGTTACCTCATGAAGTTCTACTTTTCTCCCACTCACTTCTTTCGAGAGAAACTCCTTCTCTAGAAAGGATCCATTTTTAGCAACGAATATCTTGCCTTCGGATCTGTGATAGAAGGTGTACCCAACAATTTATTTTGGGTATTCTATGAAGACGCACTTCTCCGATTTGGGTTCGAGCTTATCAGGATGAAACTTTTTCACATAAGCATCGCAGCCCCAGACTTTAAGAAACAACAACTTGGGTTTCTTGCTAAACCATAGTTCATATGGTGTCGTCTCAACGGATTTAGATGGTGCCCTTTTAACGTGAATGCAGCTGTCTCTAATGCATAACCCAAAAACAATAGTGGTAAATCAGTAAGAGACATCATAGATCGCACTATATCCAATAAAGTGCGGTTACGATGTTTGGACACACCATAACGTTGTGGTGTTCCAGGTGGCGTGAGCTGTGAAACTATTCCACATTGTTTTAATTGAAGACCAAACTCGTAACTCAAATATTCGTCTCTGCGATCAGATCGCAGAAACCTTATTTTCTTGTTACGATGATTTTTCCACTTCACTCTGAAATTCTTTGAACCTTTCAACTATTTCAGACTTATGTTTCATCAAGTAGATATACCCATATCTGCTCAAATCATCTTGTGAAGGTCAGAAAATAACGATACTTGCCACGAGCATCAACACTCATTGGATCGCATACATCGGTATGTATTATTTCCAATAAGTCAGTAGCTTGTTCCATTGTTCCGGAGAATGGAGTTTTAGTCATCTTGCACAAAAGGCACGGTTCGCAAGCATCAAATGATTCATAACCAAGTGATTCCGAAAATCCATCTTTATGGAGTTTCTTCATGCGCTTTACACCGATATGACCAAAATGGCAGTGCCACAAATAAGTTGCACTATCATTATTAACTTTGCATCTTTTGGCATCAATATTATGAATATGTGCATCACTATGATCGAGAGCCAACAAACTATTTTTGTTGGCTGTATGACCATTGAAGGTTTTATTCATTTAAATAGAACAACAATTATTCTCTGATTTTAAATGAATAACCGTATTGCAATAAACATGATCAAATCATATTCATGCTCAACGCAAACGCCAAATAACATTTATTTAGGTTTAACACTAATCCGGAAAGTATAGGGAGTGTGCGATGATGATCATATCAATCTTGGAACTACTTCCAACACATATCGTCACTTCACCCTCAACTAGTTTCTATTTATTCTGTAACTCCTGTTTCGAGTTACTAATCTTTAGCAACCGAACAAGTATCAAATACTCAGGGGTTACTATAAACACTAGTAAGGCACACATCAATAACATGTATATCAAATATACCCTTGTTCACTTCGCCATCCTTCTTATCCACCAAATATTCAGGGCATTTCCGCTTCCAGTGACCATTTCCTTTGCAGTGTAAGCACTCAGTTTCAGGCTTTGGTCCAGCTGTGGGCTTCTTCGCGGGAGTGACAACTTGCTTGTTATTCTACTTGAAGTTCCCTTTCTTTCCCTTTGCCCTTTTCTTGAAACTAGTGGTCTTGTCAATCATCAACACTTGATGCTCTTTCTTGATTTCTACCTTCGTTGATTTCAACATCTCGAAGAGCTCGGGAATCGTTTTCGTCATCCCTTGCATACTATAGTTCATCTCGAAGTTCTAGTAACTTAGTGATGGTGACTAGAGAATTCTGTCAATCACTATCTTATCTGGAAGATTAACTCCCACTTGATTTCAGCGATTGAAGTATCCAGACAATCTGAGCACACGCTCACTAGTTGAGCGATTCTCCTCCATCTTTTAGCTATAGAACTTGTTGGAGACTTCATATCTCTCAACTCGGGTATTTGCTTGAAATATTATCTTCAATTCCTGGAACATCTCATATGGTCCATGATGTTCAAAACATCTTTGAAGTCCCGATTCTAAGCCATAAAGCATGGTGCACAAAACTAACAAGTAGTCATCATATTGAGCTAGCCAAACGTTCATAACGTCTGCATCTGCTCCTGCAATAGGTCTGTCACCTAGCGGTGCATTAAGGACATAATTCTTCTGTGCAGCAATGAGGATAAACCTCAGATCGCGGATCCAATCCGCATCATTGCTACTAACATTTTTCAACACAATTTTCTCTAGGAACATATCAAAATAAACATATGAAAGCAACAACGCAAGCTATTGATCTTACAACATAATTTGCAAAATACTACCAGGACTAAGTTCATGATAAATTTAAGTTCAATTAATCATATTACTTAAGAACTCCCACTTAGACAGACATCTCTCTAGTCATCTAAGTGATCACGTGATCCAAATCAACTAAACCATAACCGATCATCACGTGAGATGGAGTAGTTTTCAATGGTGAACATCACTATGTTGATCATATCTACTATATGATTCACGCTCGACCTTTCGGTCTCCGTGCTCCGAGGCCATATCTGCATATGCTAGGCTCGTCAAGTTTAACCTGAGTATTCCGCGTGTGCAAAACTGGCTTGCACCCGTTGTAGATGGACGTAGAGCTTATCACACCCGATCATCACGTGGTGTCTGGGCACGACGAACTTTGGCAATGGTGCATACTCAGGGAGAACACTTCTTGATAATTAGTGAGAGATCATCTTAAAATGCTACCATCAATCAAAGCAAGAATAAGATGTATAATAGATAAACATCCTATGCAATCAAAATATGTGACATGATATGGCCATGATCATCTTGCGCCTTTGATCTCCATCTCCAAAGTACTGTCATGATCTCTATCGTCACCAGCACGACACCATGATCTTCATCATCTTGATCTATATCAATGTGTCATCACATGGTTGTCTCACCAACTATTGCTCTTGCAACTATTGCTATCGTATAGCGATAAAGTAAAACAATTATTTGGCACTTGCATCTTATGCGACAAAGAGACATCCATAGGGCTTCTGCCAGTTGCCGATAACTTCAACAAAACATGATCATCTCATACAACAACTTATATCTTATCACATCTTGACCATATCATATCACAACATGCCCTGCAAAAACAAGTTAGACGTCCTCTACTTTGTTGTTGCAAATTTTACGTGGCTGCTACGGGCTGAGCAAGAACCAATCTCACCTACGCATCAAAACCACAACGATAGTTTGTCAAGTTGGTGCTGTTTTAACCTTCACAAGGACCGGGCGTAGCCACACTCGGTTCAACTAAAGTTGGAGAAACTGACACCCGCTATCCACCTGTGTGCAAAGCACGGCGGTAGAACCAGTCTCGCGTAAGCGTACGCGTAATGTCGGTCCAGTCCGCTTCATCCAACAATACCGCCGAACCAAAGTATGACATGCTGGTAAGCAGTATGACTTGTATCACCCACAACTCACTTGTGTTCTACTCGTGCATATAACATCAACGCATAAAACCTAGGCTCTGATACCACTGTTGGGGAACGTAGTAATTTCAAAAAATTTCCTACGCACACGCAAGATCATGGTGATGCATAGCAACAAGAGGGGAGAGTGTTGTCTACGTACCCTCGTAGACCGAAGCAGAAGCGTTGACGCAACGTAGAGGAAGTAGTCGTACGTCTTCCCGATCCAACCGATCCAACCACCGTTACTCCGGCACCTCCGAGTTCTCGGCACACGTTCAACTCGATGACGATCCCCGGGCTCCGATCCAGCAAAGCGTCGGGGAGGAGTTTCGTCAGCACGACGGCGTGGTGACGATCTTGATGTTCTACCATCGCAGGGCTTCGCCTAAGCACCGCTACAATATGACCGAGGTGGAATATGGTGGAGGGGGGCACCGCACACGGCTAAGGAACGATCATGAAGATCAACTTGTGTGTCTATGGGGTGCCCCCTGCCCCCGTATATAAAGGAGTGGAGGAGGGGAGGGCCGGCCCTCTCTATGGCGCGCCCTAGGGGAGTCCTACTCCCGCCGGGAGTAGGATTCCCCCTTTCCTAGTCCAACTAGGAATCCTTCCAAGTATTAGGAGTAGGAGACAAGGAAGGGGAAGGGAGAAGGGAAGGAAGGAGGGGGCGCGGCCCCTCCCCCTAGTCCAATTCGGACTAGGCCTTGGGGGGGCGCGCGGCCTGCCCTAGGCAGCCCCTCTCTCTTTCCCGTATGGCCCAATAAGGCCCAATACTTCTTCCCCGTATTCCCATAACTCCCCGGTACTCCGAAAAATACCCGAACCACTCAGAACCTTTCCGATGTCCGAATATAGTCGTCCAATATATTGATCTTTACGTCTCGACCATTTCGAGACTCCTCGTCATGTCCCCGATTTCATACGGGACTCCGAACTCCTTCGGTACATCAAAACTCATAAACTCATAATATAACTATCATCGAAACCTTAAGCGTGCGGACCCTACGGTTCGAGAACAATGTATACATGACCGAGACACGTCTCCGGTCAATAACCAATAGCGGAACCTGGATGCTCATATTGGCTCCCACATATTCTACGAAGATCTTTATCGGTCAGACCGCATAACAACATACGTTGTTCCCTTTGTCATCAGTATGTTACTTGCCTAAGATTCGATCGTCGGTATCCTATACCTAGTTCAATCTCATTACCGGAAAGTCTCTTCAGTCGTTCTGTAATACATCATCTCACAACTAACTCATTAGTTGCAATGCTTGCAAGGTTTATGTGATGTGTATTACCGAGAGGGCCCAGAGATACCTCTCCGACAATCGGAGTGACAAATCCTAATCTCGAAATACGCCAACCCAACATGTACCTTTGGAGACACCTGTAGAGCACCTTTATAATCACCCAGTTACGTTGTGACGTTTGGTAGCACACAAAGTGTTCCTCTGGTAAACGGGAGTTGCATAATCTCATAGTCATAGGAACATGTATAAGTCATGAAGAAAGCAATAGCAACATACTAAACGGTCGGGTGCTAAGCTAACGGAATGGGTCATGTCAATCAGATCATTCACCTAATGATGTGATCCCATTGATCAAATAACAACTCTTTGTCCATGGTTAGGAAACATAACCATCTTTGATTAACGAGCTAGTCAAGTAGAGGCATACTAGTGACACTCTGTTTGTCTATGTATTCACACATGTATTATGTTTCCGGTTAATACAATTCTAGCATGAATAATAAACATTTATCATGAAATAAGGAAATAAATAATAACTTTATTATTGCCTGTAGGGCATATTTCCTTCACCTTCTACCTGACTATTCTGCCCTGGTTCATAACCATAAGCATTTCCTCCATCTACCTGACTGCTCTGTCCTTGTTCGTAACCATTATCTCCAGCATTTGACATAGATAGCCACCTACCTACACTGCTCTGCCCAGGATCGTTGCCACCTTGGCCTTCATGTGCAGTGACCCCCTTTACGACGGGAAGCACTAAAGCAATAGGATTGCATCCCCTTTGTTCACAACCTTGTAACCACCACACCTAATTGGAGTCTCGCTTTATTGGCCTCAAATAAAAGTAAATTATTGTACTTGACCGTGTCCACAATGAATGAACACCGACGGTGTGTGTTTCAGTATCAAGACCTAAACTTGCCGCAATCCATTCTTTCAACTGACTGACAGACCATGTTTGAGGTGCGCTCATTGGCACCTCTATGTGAGTAAATTCACTCAGATCAACTCCCATCTCAGTTGTTTGGACAGTACCAGGACCGTAGTAAAATCTGATGTTCACTACATCAGACATCTCGGCTCACCTATTTTTTTTCACAACGAAATACAATTATTAAGAAACAACTTAAAATACCCGCACTAACAAATATTAGGCACTACACATCCACATATTACCGGAGCAACTACAAATACTGACACTCCTAAATACTACACATCCACATATAGTCCGGAATATTACCGGAGCAACTACACATTTTTACACAACTAATTAGTTCACATCTAAATAAAATGCTCACCGGAACCGGAATGGGAAAATAAAATGCTCACCACGAAAGATTTTAATATTTGATTGACTGCCTATATTACGGATTTAACCGGAGCAACTACAAATATTGACAATCCTAAATAGTACACATCCATATATAGTCCGGAATATTACCGGAGCAACTACACATTTTTACACAACTAATTAGTTGACATCTAAATAAAATGCTCACCGAAACCGGAACGGGAAAATAAAATGCTCACCACGACCACCTAAATATTTATGTTTACTACTGGACCAAATAACAATAATTGCACGCAACTTCAAAAAATAAAATGTTTGTTGAAATATACCCTTGAAGCGTGCGCGCGAACGACGAACGGCGGCCTTCAATCACCGGAACCGGAGCCGAAAAATCCACCGAACTACCGGAGCTTCACCTCCACCACACTGCCCCAGCTTCTCCACCACCACCTCCACCTCCACCGCCGCTAGTACCTCCACCAATAAGCTGAAAAAAAATGCTCCAACAAAATCCTCACCACGACCACCACAAGCTACCCCATCAGTAGATCGAGATCTCTTTTGGCTCCCCTAACTATGTAGAACCCATTCACGGTGCCAAATCCGCAAAAAACCGGGTGATTTTGGTGTATTAATTGGAGCTATTTCGTGTGAGAGAGAGGAAGAACGAAGAACAGAGAGATGAGCGCGGTGGGGAAAGGAAAGGAGAAGGAGAAGGAGAAAAGAGAGGCAGCGCTGGGGGGCCCGCTCCCTATCGGCCAACAGCTGGCCGATCGGTCGGCAGCTGGCCGACTAGGGCACCCGTGACCGAGCCCGCGCCGACAGCTCCCGGGGCGACGTGGCTCGGCCAATAGTCGGCCCACGCGTGGCCGATTGCGCACCTGTCGGCCTGCAGTTGGCCGAGAAGGCCCTGTCGGCCTGCTGCTGGCTGACTAGGCTCAGTCGGCCAGCTGCAGGCCAATTGGATAATATTTTCACAAAATATTATATCAGCGTAATATTTTTGTAAATTAATAAAAAATGTATTATTTAAAAAAAATTAGCAAGTACATAGCCCTGGAAATTGATATTGGAGAGGGAAATTACAGGGTAAGTCATGTTTCTATGAGCTGAAGCAAGACAACTAATGTCAGGTTCTATAGAACATCTAAGAACCTGGTGAGCCACATTGTGAGCTATGCCATTAATCTCTTTTGATATATGAAACACATGTGCCTGAAGATCTTTAGTCAGAGAGAAAAATCCAGCAAGATATTTTCTGATGGACCAAGGAGTAGAATCAGCCAAAACACTTCTTTTTGCAGCTCAAGTTGCCCGGATATTTACTACGCCCACTTATTTTGAAACGGAGTGAGTACTAATCTATCTATTACGAGTATTAAAAACAGAGTTTGTAGTAGGCTCGTCCGTTTTGCACGCAATCATTAATGTTCAAAAATTGTCCCAGTAATCTCATGTCCAATCACTGCCTGATCCACAACTCCATGCAATTAATTAGTTAGATAGTTAATTACACGTGTTAATTGGCCAGACATAATTTTTGAAAAGTATCATAGAACCTTGGATGGGAGGATCACATGAATTATGGAGTGTCATTCTTAAACGGGAGGATCACTTTAATTATGGGAATTTCATCGCGCATTGAACGGGAAGATCGTGTTAATTATGAGAAGTATCATTAAGTGTTGGATGAAAGGATCACTAGAATATGTATGCCTCGTTACAACACACGAGTGATTAACTAGTGCTTCTTAAGGCCTTGTTTAGTTGTTCAGTCTTTTCTTGGCCTTCTTGCACGCGTGATTAAGGTCATGTTTGGTTGCTGGGAGCAGCCAGGGTGCAATGTGGCGCGTCACATGTCGCTCACTGAGCGCTCTCCCATCGGGATGTTTTTTTTCTATTTTTGGGAGGGGGGCGGTCTCCCTTGTTTTCTGGATTTTTTCCTTCACCCCCCCCCCTTTTCTCGTTTCTTCGGGTTATTTTGTTTTTGTCTGTCAGGAGTGTGGAATATAGTTGCGTTTTCGTATGAAAGCATATTTGTGCTTCTATGTGAAGCACGTTTATGCTTTTCACGTGAAAGTATAAATGTACTTCCGCAAAAAGTGAAGTAAAGATGTGCTTTCACGTCAACCATAGTTGTGTTTTTGTGCTTTCCCAAAAATTAAAGCACAATTGTGTTCCCACATGAAGCACACTCATGCTTCTCTAAAAGTGAAGCACATGAATGTTTCTTGCGTGAAAGCACAACTGTGCTTGCCCAAAAGTAAAGCGTGGTTAGTACAATTTTGAAGCATAATTTAGCTCAGTTTTGGAGCACATAGTTCACCCCAAAAAAGTTCATCGAAACTTATTAATATGGGACATATTTTTGAAGGTCTCAATGTGAGGAACACAACGGTGAAAATGGTTTGTTATTTGGACATGCAGTTCAAGAGGTAAATTATTTTGAAAATGAAATCATGAAAGAAGCACAAATAAACCCACCATCTCCCCTTGGCATAGGAAGAAATCCCACCCAAACTCTCTAACTGCGACAAATGGCACATGTGCGGTGCGTCACTTATCACCACTAGTTAGTGGTTTTTTGGGTAGCTCGGCCTGTTTTGGCCTTCTTGAAGGCGTGGCCAAGTGAAGCCTGTGTGTGTGGAGGGAGGGGGGATAAGCTTTGGGCCATGTTTGACGATCTCTGTTTGGTTTCCCACAAAGCCCAAGTTGATCAGGGCATCAATGTTCCCCTAGTGTTTGGTTGCCTGTGTTTCAAGGTTTTGGACTGGGATGATGCACATCGCGGGTATTGTGGTTAGCTTGCACACTCATGTGGTGAGATTAGTAACTACCAGTTATATATATCAGCATGAGTATACATAATTGAGTTAGGTTAATAAGAAACACACAAATACGATGAACTGATTGAAGATTATGAAGTCATTCAACCTACTTAGCCCGATCTGACATGCACCCTTGCCTACTACATGATTGATCTTCTATTTGACTATGTGCTTGGAGTAATCATCCTCTGCCCCCTCTCTAGTCTTGAACTCTATATAGCAGTTGTTCTTTGTAACCATTTACTTGTTCATGACATGTTTGAAATGAACTCTGGGTTCGTGAAACTCTTCCAGAGTACACCACATACCACTTCATCAACCATGAAGGACAAGCAACACAAGTTGGCAAGACCATATGCAACATAAGCAATATAATCATGCATGATTCATATAGCAAAACCATCACAATTTTATCCTACCTACTATGAGAGGGTATCCATGGGAACGCAACACACATTACGGCAATGGATAATTACCCGACCGAGTAAATTAAGCACCTTTTCCCCCCTTACCTGTGACGTGCGGACTTGCCCATTACCTATAGTCATGCCATCAAGAGGATGATTTTCGCCCATACCCATTACCCACGAGGTAATCCTTCATGCAGAGTCGCCCATGATGTCAACCAACAACACGAGTTTACACCAACCATGGAAAACAACAATTCACACAAATAATTAGCAAACCAACAACATATCATTGGAAATCATAACATTCTGGTGACATGCGCCTAACAAATACATCAACGCCCTAGCATCTAACAATTCAGTAACATAATTGCACAACATGAGATTAAAATTAGTACGTCACATCATAACACCATAGATCAAGTAGTAAGGTTCAATATCCAATCTCTCTCGCATCTCACAAGTTACAACTCTAAAGAGTACTTTTAGATGGCATGGGTTTCAAATGTGAGAGGGACTGGGCTTTGTGTTGTGGGATGGGTTTGGGATGTGCTAGGTGTCGTGTGATGGGGGCCACATATGTCAGATCTGAAGGAAATATGCCCTAGAGGCAATAATAAAGTTATTATTTATTTCCTTAATTCATGATGAATGTTTATTATTCATGCTATAATTGTATTAACCCGAAACTTAGTACATGTGTGAATACATAGACAAAACATATAGTCCCTAGTATGCCTCTACTTGACTAGCTCGTTAATCAAAGATGGTTATGTTTCCTAACCATAGACATGTGTTGTCATTTGATGAACGGGAAAACATCATTAGGAGAATGATGTGATGGACATGACCCATATGTTAGCTTAGCATAATGATCGTGTTAGTTTCATTGCTACTGCTTTCTTCATGACTTATACAAGTTCCTCAGACTATGAGATTATGCAACTCCCGAATACCAGAGGAACACTTTTTGTGCTACCAAACGTCACAACGTAAAAGGGTGATTATAAAGGTGCTCTACAGGTGTCTCCGAAGGTGTTTGTTGGGTTGGCATAGATCAAGATTAGGATTTGTCACTCCGTGTTTCGGAGAGGTATCTCCGGGCCCTCTCGGTAATACCCATCACTATAAGCCTTGCAAGCAATGTGACTAGTGAGTTAGTTGTGGGATGAAGTATTACGGAATGAGTAAAGAGACTTGCCGGTAACGAGATTGAACTAGGTATTGAGATACCGATGATCGAATCTCGGGCAAGTAACATACCGATGACAAACGGAACAACGTATGTTGTTATGCGGTTTGACCGATAAAGATCTTCGTAGAATATGTAGGAACCAATATGATCATCCAGGTTCTGCTATTGGTTATTAACCGGAGACGTGTCTCGGTCATGTCTACATAGTTCTCGAACCTGTAGGGTCCGCACGCTTAATGTTCGATGACGATTGGTATTATGAGTTTATGTGTTTTAATGTACCGAAGGTAGTTCGGAGTCCCGGATGTGATCACAGACATGACGAGGAGTCTCAAAATGGTCGAGACATAAAGATCGATATATTGGAAGCCTATGTTTGGACATCGGAATGGTTCCGGGTGAGTTCGGGCATATACCGGAGTACCGGGAGGTTACCGGAACCCCCCGGGAAGTATATGGGCCTTATTGGGCCATATTGGGAGAGAGGAGGAGGCGGCCAGGTGGAGGGTGCGCCCCCCTCAAGCCCAATCCGAATTGGGTGGGGGGCCGCCCCCCTTTCCTTCCTCCCTCTCTCCCCCTTCCTTTTCTCCTAGTCCAACTAGGAAAGGACGGGGGGGGGGGATCCTACTCCCGGTGGGAGTAGGACTCCTCCAGGGCGCGCCATAGAGGGCCGGCCCTCCCCCTCCTCCACTCCTTTATATACGGGAGAGGGGGGCACCCTATAAACACACAAGTTGACATTGTTTAGCCGTGTGCGGTGCCCCCCTCCATAGTTACGCACCTCGGTCATATTGTTGTAGTGCTTAGGCGAAGCCCTACGCCGGTAACTTCATCATCACCGTCACCACACCATCATGCTGATGAAACTCTCCCTTGGCCTCAACTGGATCAAGAGTACGAGCGACGTCCCCGAGCTAAACGTGTGGTGAACGCGGAGGTGCCGTACGTTCGGTGCTTGAGTCAGTTGGATTGCGAAGACGTTCGACTACATCAACCGCATTAACTAAACGCTTCCGCTTTTGGTCTACAAGGGTACGTGGACACACTCTCCCTTCTCGTTGCTATGCATCACATAGATAGATCTTGCGTGATCATAGGAATTTTTTTGAAATTACCGCGTTCCCCAACAGTGGCATCCAAGCCAGGTCTATGCGTAGATGTTATATGCACGAGTAGAACGCACAAAGAGTTGTGGACGATAATAGTCATACTGCTTACCAGCATGTCATACTTTGATTCGGCGATATTGTTGGATGAAGCGGCTCAGACCAACAGTACGCGTACGCTTACGTGAGACTGGTTCTACCGACGTGCTTCGCACACAGGTGGCTAGTGAGTGTCTATTTCTCCAACTTTAGTTGAATCGAGTGTGGCTATGCCCGGTCCTTGTTAAAGGTTAAAACATCAGAGTTGACGAAAAATCGTTGTGGTTTTGATGCGTAGGTAAGAACGGTTCTTGCTAGAAGCCCATAGCAGCCACGTAAAACTTGCAACAACAAAGCAGAGGACGTCTAACTTGTTTTTGCAGGGCTTACTGTGATGTGATATGGTCAAGCATGATGTGATATAAATTGTTGTATGAGATGATCATGTTTTGTTGAAAGTTACCGACAACTGGCAGGAACCTTATGGTTGTCTCTTTATTTGCATAAGATGCAACCGCCATATAATTGCTTTACTTTATCGCTATGCGATAGCAATAGTTGGCGAGACGACCATGTGACAACATGTTGATAAGAGATCAAGATGATGGAGATCATGGTGTCATGGAGGTGACGATGGATATCATGTCGGTACTTTGGAGATGGAGATCAAAGGCACAAGATGATGATGGCCATATCATGTCACATATTTTGATTACATGTGATGTTTATCTTTTATGCATCTTATTTTGCTTAGAACGTCGGTAGCATTATAAGATGATCCCTTACTAAATTTCAAGGTACAAGTGTTCTTTTTGAGTATGCACCATTGCTACAGTTCGTCGTGCCGAGACACCACGTGATGATCAGGTGTGATAAGCTGTACGTTCACATACAACGGGTGCAAGCCAGTTTTGCACACGTAGAATACTTGGGTTAAACTTGACAAGCCTAGCATATGCAGATATGGCCTCAGAACACTAAGACCGAAAGGTCGAGCATGAATCATATAGTAGATATGATCAACATATAGTGATGTTCACCATTGAAAACTACTCCATCTCACGTGATGATTGGGCATGGTTTAGTTGATTTGGATCACGTGATCACTTAGATGATTAGAGGGATGTCTATCTAAGTGGGAGTTCTTAAGTAATATGATTAATTGAACTTTAACTTATCATGAACTTAGTCCTGATAGTATTTTGCAAATTATGTTGTAGATAAATAGCTCGCGTTATAGCTTCCCTATGTTTTTATATGTTCCTAGAGAAAACTAAGTTGAAAGATGATAGTAGCACTGATGCGGACTGAGTCCATGATCTGAGGTGTATCCTCATTGTTGCACAGAATAATTATGTCCTTGATGCACCGCTAGGTGACAGACTATTGCAGGAGCAGATGCACACATTATGAATGTTTGGCTAGCTCAATATGATGACTACTTGATAGTTTAGTGCACCATGTTTTACGACTTAGAATCGGGACTTCAAAGACGTTTTGAACGTCATGGACCATATGAGATGTTCTAGGAGTTGAAGTTAATATTTCAAGCAAATACCCGAGTTGAGAGATATGAAGTCTCCAACAAGTTCTATAGCTAAAAGATGGAGGAGAATAGCTCAAGCAGTGAGCATGTGCTCAGATTGTCTGGTTACTACAATCGCTTGAATCAAGTGGGAGTTAATCTTCTAGATAAGATAGTGATTGACAGAGTTCTCTAGTCACCATCACCAAGTTACTAGAACTTCGTGATGAACTACAGTATGCAAGGGATGGCGAAAACGATTCCCGAGCTCTTCATGATGCTGAAATAGACGAAGGTAGAAATCAAGAAAGAGCATCAAGTGTTGGTGATTGACAAGACCACTAGTTTCAAGAAAATGGCAAAGGGAAAGAAAGGGAACGTCAAGTAGAATGGCAAGCAAGTTTTCACTCCCGTGAAGAAGCCCAAAGATGGACCAAAGCCTGAAACTGAGTGCTTCTACTGCAAAGCAAATGGTCACTGGAAGCGGAAATGCCCTGAATATTTGGTGGATAAGAAGGATGGCAAAGTGAACAAGGGTATATTTGATATACATGTTATTGATGTGTACCTTACTAGTGTTTATAGTAGCCCCTGGGTATTTGATACTTGTTCGGTTGCTAAGATTAGTAACTCGAAATAGGAGTTACAGAATAAACAGAGACTAGTTGAGGGTGAAGTGATGATGTGTGTTGGAAGTGGTTCAAAGATTGGTATGATCATCATCGCACATTGCCTATACTTTCGAGATTAGTGTTGAACCTAAATAAATGTTATTTGGTGTTTGCGTTGAGCATAAATATGATTAGATCATGTTTATTGCGATACTATTATTCATCTAAGACAGAGAATAAATTGTTATTCTGTTTACATGAATAAAACCTTCTATGGTCATACACCCGATGTTGATGGTTTATTGAATCTTGATCGTAGTGATACACATATTCATAATATTGATGCCAAAAGATGCTAAGTTGATAATGATAGTGCAACATATTTGTGGCACTGCTGTTCGGGTCATATCGGTGTAAAGCGCATGAAGAAACTCCATAAAGATGGACTTTTGGAATCACTTGATTATGAATCATTTGATGCTTGCTAACCGTGCCTTATGGGAAAGATGACTAAAACTCCGTTCTACGGAACAATGGAACGAGCTAGTGACTTATTGGAAATAATACATATCGATGTATGCAGTCCAATGAGTGTTGATGCTCGTGGCGGGTATCGTTATTTTCTGACCTTCACAGATGATTTAAGCAGATATGGGTATATCTACTTAATGAAACACAAGTCTAGAACATTTTAAAAGTTCAAAGAATTTCAGAGTGAAGTGGAGAATCATCGTAATAAGAAAATAAAAGTTTCTACGAACTGATCATGGAGGAGAATATTTGAGCTATGAGTTTGGCCTTCATTTAAAACAATGTGGAATAGTTTCACAGCTCACGCTACCTGGAACACCACAGCGTAATGGTGTGTCCGGAAGTCGTAACCGCACTTTATTGGATATGGTGCAATCTATGATGTCTCTTACCGATTTACCACTACTGTTTTGGGATTATGCATTAGAGACAACTGCATTCACTTTAAATAGGGCACCATCAAAATCCGATGAGATGACACCTTATGAACTGTGGTTTGGCAAGAAACCAAAGTTGTCGTTTTTCTTAAAGTTTGGGGTTGCGATGCTTATGTGAAAAAGCTTAAACCTGATAAGCTCGAACCCAAATCAGAGAAGTGCGTCTTCATAGGATATCCAAAGGAAACTGTTGGGTACACCTTCTATCACAGACCCGAAGGCAAAATCTTTGTTGCTAAGAATGGATCCTTTCTAGAGAAGGAGTTTCTCTCGAAAGAAGTGAGTGGGAGGAAAGTATAACTTGATGAGGTAACTGTACCTGCTCCCTTATTGGAAAGTAGTTCATCACAGAAATCAGTTCCTGTGATTCCTACACCAATTAGTGAGGAAGCTAATGATGATGATCATGAAGCTTCAGATCAAGTTACTACAGAACCTTGTAGGTCTTCCAGAGTAAGATCCGCACTAGAGTGGTACGGTAACCCTGTTCTAGAAGTCATGTTACTAGACCATGATGAACCTACGAACTATGAGGAAGCGATGATGAGCCCAGATTCCGTGAAATGGCTTGAGGCCATGAAATCTGAGATGGGATCCATGTATGAGAACAAAGTGTGGACTTTGGTGGACTTGCCCGATGATCGGGAAGCCATAGAAAATAAATGGATCTTTAAGAAGAAGACCGACGCAAACGGTAATGTTACTGTTTACAAAGCTCGACTTGTTTTGAAAGGTTTTCGACAAGTTCAAGGAGTTGAACACGATGAGACTTTCTCATCCGTAGCGATTATTAAGTCTGTCCGAATCATGTTAGCAATTACTGCATTTTATGATTATGAAATTTGGCAAATGGATGTCAAAACTGCATTCCTGAATGGATTTCTGGAAGAAGAGTTGTATATGATGCAACCGGAAGGTTTTGTCGATCCAAAGGGTGCTAGCAAAGTGTGCAAGCTCTAGCGATCCATTTATGGACTGGTGCAAGCCTCTCGGAGTTGGAATAAACGCTTTGATAGTATGATCAAAGCATATAGTTTTATACAGACTTGCGGTGAAGCCTGTATTTATAAGAAAGTGAGTGGGAGCTCTGTAGCATTTCTAATATTATATGTGGATGACATATTGTTGATTGGAAATGATATAGAATTTCTGGATAGCATAAAAAGGATACTTGAATAAGAGTTTTTCAAAGAAAGACCTCGGTGAAGCTGCTTACATATTGGGCATGAAGATCTATAGACATAGATCAAGACGCTTGATAAGATTTCTCAATGAGTAAATACCTTGACAAGTTTTTGAAAGAGTTCAAAATGGATCAGTCAAAGAAGAAGTTCTTGTCTGTATTACAAGGTGTAAAGTTGAGTAAGACTCAAAGCCCGACCACGGCAGAAAATAGGAAGAGAATGAAGTCATTCCCCATGCCACAGTCATAAGTTCTATAAAGTATGCGATGCTATGTACCAGACCTATTGTGTACCTTGCCCTGAATTTCGCCAGGGAGTACAATTTTGATCTAGGAGTAGGTCACTGGACAGTGGTCAAGATTATCCTTAGTGAGGACTAAGGAAATATTTCTCGATTATGGAGGTGATAAAAGAGCTCGTCGTGAAGAGTTACATCGATGCAAGCTTTGACACCAATCCAGATGACTATAAATCTCAATCTAGATACATATTGAAAGTGGGAGCAATTAGCTAGAGTAGCTCCATGCAGAGCATTGTAGACATAGAATATTTGCAAAATACATACGGCTCTGAATGTGACAGACCCGTTGACTAAACTTCTCTCACAAACAAAACATGATCACACCTTAGAACTCTTTTGGGTGTTAATCACATAGCAATGTGAACTAGTTTATTGACTCTAGTAGACCCTTTTGGGTGTTGGTCATATGACGATGTGAACTATGGGTGTTAATCACATACAAATGTGAATATTGGTGTTAAATCACATGGTGATGTTAACTAGATTATTGACTCTAGTGCAAGTGGGAGACTGAAGGAAATATGCCCTAGAGGCAATAATAAAGTTATAATTTATTTCCTTAATTCATGATGAATGTTTATTATTCATGCTAGAATTGTATTAACCGAAACTTAGTACATGTGTGAATACATAGACAAAACATATAGTCCCTAGTATGCCTCTACTTGACTAGCTCGTTAATCAAAGGTGGTTATGTTCCTAACCATAGACATGTGTTGTCATTTGATGAACGGGATCACATAATTAGGAGAATGATGTGATGGACATGACCCATCTGTTAGCTTAGCATAATGATCGTGTTAGTTTCATTGCTACTGCTTTCTTCATGACTTATACAAGTTCCTCAGACTATGAGATTATGCAACTTCCGAATATCGGAGGAACACTTTCTGTGCTACCAAACGTCACAACGTAAAAGGGTGATTATAAAGGTGCTCTACAGGTGTCTCTGAAGGTGTTGGTTGGGTTGGCATAGATTGAGATTAGGATTTGTCACTCCGTGTTTCGGAGAGGTATCTCTGGGCCCTCTCGGTAATACTCATCACTATAAGCCTTGCAAACAATGTGACTAATGAGTTAGTTGTGGGATAAAGTATTACGGAACGAGTAAAGAGACTTGCCGATAATGATATTGAACTAGGTATTGAGATACCGACGATCGAATCTCGGGCAAGTAACATACCAATGACAAAGGGAACAACGTATGTTGTTATGCGGTTTGACCAACAAAGATCTTCGTAGGATATGTAGGAACCAATATGAGCATCGAGGTTCCGCTATTGGTTATTGACCGAAGACGTGTCTCGGTCATGTCTACATAGTTCTCGAACCTGTAGGGTCCGCACGCTTAACGTTCGATGATGATTGGTATTATGAGTTTATGTTTTTTGATGTACCGAAGGTAGTTCGGAGTCCCGAATGTGATCACGGACATGATGAGGAGTCTCGAAATAGTCGAGACATAAAGATCGATATATTGGAAGCCTATGTTTGGACATCGGAATGGTTCCGGGTGAGTTCAGGCATATATCGGAGTATCGGGAGGTTACCGGAACCCCCCCGGGAAGTATATGGGCCTTATTGGGCCATAGTGGGAGAGAGGAGGAGGCGGCCAGGTGGAGGGTGCGCCCCCCTCAAGCCCAATCTGAATTGGGTGGGGGGCTGCCCCCCCTTTCCTTCCTCCCTCTCCCCCCTTCCTTTTCTCCTAGTCCAACTAGGAAAGGGGGGGGGGGATCCTACTCCCGGTGGGAGTAGGAATCCTCCAGGGCGCGCCATAGGGGGCCGGCCCTCCCCCTCCTCCACTCCTTTATATACGGGAGAGGGGGCACCCCATAGACACACAAGTTGACATTGTTTAGCCGTGTGCGGTGCCCACTTCCACAGTTACGCACCTCGGTCATATCATCGTAGTGCTTAGGTGAAACCCTATGACGATAACTTCATCATCACCGTCACCACACTGTCGTGGTGACGAAACTCTCCCTTGGCCTCAACTGGATCAAGAGTATGAGGGACGTCCCCGAGCTGAACGTGTGCTGAACGCGGAGGTGCCGTACGTTCGGTGCTTGAATCGGTTGGATTGCGAAGACGTTCGACTACATCAACCGCGTTAACTAAACACTTCCGCTTTTGGTCTACAAGGTTACGTGGACACACTCTCCCCTCTCGTTGCTATGCATCACATAGATAGATCTTGCGTGATCATAGGATTTTTTTTGAAATTACCGCGTTCCCCAACAGTGGCATCCAAGCCAGGTCTATGCGTAGATGTTATATGCACGAGTAGAACACAAAGAGTTGTGGACGATAATAGTCATACTGCTTACCAGCATGTCATACTTTGATTCGGCGGTATTGTTGGATGAAGCGGCTCAGACCGATATTACGCGTACGCTTACGCGAGACTAGTTCTACTGACGTGCTTCGCACACAGGTGGCTAGTGGGAATCACTTATTTTCACCCAACTATAAACACACTCGCGTCAGTTGCCTCGTCTGTGTGACGCGCATCTATGGGCCGCACAAACTATAGATGTGCATCACACAGACTGATGCCATACACCTTTTTACTTTTTACTGATGCAAAGGGGTCATCGTAGGTTACTGCTGCAAACGACTGATGCCGCACAAAGGAGCAACCATCAGACATCAATGCTGCAATACGGTGGCGGGCGCTGGTGATTCAACATGTCGTCACCTATGTTGCCAAGAGAGTTGCTCGCCAACATGCTGCAAGGGCAGAAGACCCCACTGGGTGCGCAGGTGATTCCAGGGTGTTGCAGGTGCTGCAAGGGGTTGATGCAAAGCCGTTCACCAATGCCGAGCTCATCATGGGGGTGGTGATATGGCGACAACATACCTGTTGCATGCTACTACGATGATTGTCCATGCCGCGAGGGGGGCGCCGATGCTTGCTATGAGGCCAATAGTGGTGCGAGGGCATCCATGCATGTTGTGAGGGAAACGACAGGGGCACCGGAGCCTGCTACGAGAGAGGTCGCTAAGTTTCTCGAGCGATGTCGTAGTTGCCGTGACAAGGAGTTATGTCACATGGCGGAGCTGGAAGGGAGTAGGGGAGAAGGAACAAGATCAAACGGTTTAGGTGTGTCGCATCGAACGATGATGTAGGCAGTTGATTAGTTCTCGCCCTACAGGTCCAACTCATGACATTCCACCACATGACTACAACCAGACACACCCTTATCGATTTTCTCCTAGGGTTTTCTAGGGTTCCACCTTCCTCTCGCGGCGACAACGAGAGTTCCCCATCTACCCCCCGGGTTCTACTGATCTCGATGTCAAATTATCCACGGCTACAGCCCGGGCTGGTTTCGGCTAGGGTTGTGACATGTGTGATCCTGTTGCATGGCTGGGAAAGAGATGATGCCGCCGCCGGCGGCAAGCGGATCTGACACTGGCGTTGGAAGTGGTGAATCAGGGCCGAACCTGGAGAACAAGTTTGCAGGACTAAACCTGCATGGCGAGGAAGAGGAAGATCTAGATCTATCAGGTGAGATCGATGGGCTGATTCGGGAGGTTCGTTGGCTGGCAATATCCAGGGTTCATACGACCAAGCCTTTCAGTTATGTGGCCCTGTACAAATCTATGTGTAATGCATGGATGTCAGCGCAGGGGGTCACCTTCAAAGCAGTGGGGGAGAACCTGTTCCTCGCGCAATTCATGTGTGTGGGTGACTGGAACAGAGTCATGGGAGGTGGCCCGTGGCAGTTTCGAGGGTTTGCGGTTGTTATGGAAGAATATGATGGGTTCGCCAACGTGAAGGATTACAAGCTTGACCGAATCCTCCCAGTATGGGCAAGGATCATTGGTGTTCCTGATGGGTTGATGAACAAGAAAGAGATTGCAGAGAAGATAGCAAGGAAGCTTGGCAAACCACCAATTCGGGTATCAGTGGAAGACGGGAGAATCGTCCAGACCAAGTATCTTCGTGCCCACGTGTTCCTGGATCTGGATACGCCACTTGTGAGATTTGTACCAATAACTTTGAGGGAGAGCATAAAGTATCCTGTTGAATATGAAAAATTGCCAGACTTCTGCTACTTTTGTGGACTCATAGGTCATCTAGTAACTGATGTGGAGATGGCATTCATAAGGTAGAGGACTATGAATGGGGAGACTGGCTCCTTGTAAACTTTGATGCTCCTAACTCTTTTGGCCAGGGAGGTAGAGGAGGGGGCATAGGAGGTGGTAGAGGAGGATATGGACCAGGCCGTGGAGGCAATAATGGCCGAGGTAGAGGCAATCCTGGTGACGCGAATGAAGAGGAAAATCAAAATATGGACCTCAGTGGCGCTGGGGGTTCTAGCCAGGACGGATGGCCTCCCACTCGGAAGAGGCTGGTTGGTCCGGATGGAATTTTTATGACGGATACTAACCCAACATCCTCCTTCACGGGAGTGGTTGTGGACAGAGTGATGATGATCAAAGGAAGCCTGATTATTCCTGTAGACAGAGGGTCGATAAGCACTCCGCAGAAGGTGCAGGAACCGAAGAGGCAGAGAACAAACGATGGTGATCAGACAAACCAGACCGAGTCAGGCAATGATGTCAGCAAGTTATCGGCGACCTCCGATCCAGAGGCTCGCCAGGCGCAATGAAAATCTTTAGCTGGAACTGTCGGGGCCTTCTCGGAGCCCCGACAGTTCATTTGCTTCTGGATTTCCAGTGGCGGTTCAACCCAGATGTGTTGTTCTTGTCTAAAACACATTTGGATAACAATAAGGCAGAGAATTTGACGAGGAAACTGAAACTGGATCATGTACTGGTTGCACCCAGTCCGGATGGAAGGAACTCTTGATGGTCTGGAAGAATGAGGTGATGATCTACTCCTAGACTACCACTCTAGAGTTCATTGATGTGTCGGTTGAGAAACCGGAGGGATGAATGTGGCGGATGGCAGGAATATATGGTGAACCAAGTTGGGATCCCAAGGAGAGGACATTCCAGAACTTGAGGGATCTGCATGCCCAATCAAGCTTGTTGTGGATGGTTATAGGGGATTTTAATGAAATTCTATACTCGTCAGAGAAGGACGGTGCCTCCCCCCCGCCAATAGACCCGGTTGCAGGCGTTCCAAGATGCCTTGTCTGATTGTATGTTAGAGGATATCAGATATAATGGGGATAAATTCACTTGGTTTCATGGTGGGTTACGATAGAGACTAGATCGAGCGGTCACAAACGCTGCTTGGCTATTGCTACACCCGTTCGCTAGTCTCAGTAACCTTGACATGGGCAAATCATACCAGCGGCCCATACTAATGGACACCGAGTACCTGGCCGGGGTGGCGGACAGTAATCCAAGAAGAGATAAGAAGTTTGAAATGAGGTGGTTGTCAGAAGAATCTGTGAATGAAATTGTAAACACAGCATGGCAAAAGGCTGTACGCCGTGGCTTGTGCCCTACTGTCATGGAGAAAATCAATTCAGTACATAGGGACCTGCATGACTAGGACCGCAGGGTTTTGAGGAAACTGCAGGCTAGGCTGACAGCACGCCGAGAGCTTGAGAAGTTGATGAGGGGGCCTTACTCGAGTGAAGCAAGAATGAAACACAAAGAGCTGTCAGTTTTGATTGAAAATCTCTTGGAGCAGGACGAAATATATTGGGCATAGAGAGGACGTGTTCGCTGGCTCAAGAAAGGAGATCGGAACTCAGCTTATTTCCAGCAATGTGCCTCGGCAAGAAGAAGAAGGAACCTAATAAAGAAATTGAAGAACGCAAGTCAGAACTGGGTGGAAGGGAATGATAACTTGAGGCCACTAGTTTGTGACTATTTTGATAATTTATTTACTTCTATAGGTGGAGAGATGAACCATGAACTTTTATCTTCTGTAAAACCTCGTGTAACACAAAATATGAATGATTTTTTGACTGCTCCGTATACTCGAGCGATGTTCGCAAAGCTCTCTTTCAGATAGGAGACACGAAGGCACAAGGACTGGACGGGCTCCATGCAATTTTCTTCAAGAGATTTTGGCATATCATGGGGGAAGAACTTACCAATGAGGTACTGGAGGCAATAAATAACAGGAAAATTCCTGATGGGTGGAACGAAACTAAATGTTGTACTGTTGCCAAAGGTGGACTGTCCAGAGATGATCACCCAATATAGGCCTATTAGCCTGTGCAACGTAGTATATAAAATCATATCAAAGATGATTGCTAACGGGTTGAAGAGCATTCTACCAGAAATTATCTCCCCTACTCAAAGTGCTTTTGTGCCAGGAAGGCAGATTACGGACAATGTCCTGGTAGCCTATGAGTGCTTTCACACAATTAAGAAGAAGACACATGGTAATTCCGGCTTTTGTGCAGTGAAGTTGGATATGAACAAAGCTTATGATAGAGTTGAATGGTTTTTTTTGGAGAGAATGATGCTGAAATTGGGGTTCCAAGAACAATGGGTTCACTCGATTATGGAATGTTTCTCATCTGTCAGATATAGGATACGTTTTAATGACACAGAAACTGAAGAGATTATTCCAGAGAGGGGGTTGCACCAAGGGGACCCTCTCTTCACATACCTTTTTTTGTTATTCTCGGAAGGACTCTCGAGTTTTCTGGCCCATGAGGAAGAGATAGGAAATTTGGAAGGGATCAAGGTGAGTAGGAACGCTCCCACAATCTCTCATCTCCTTTTTGCAGACGATTCTTTAATCTTGATGAAGGCAAATAGGCAGAGTGCAAACACTCCGAGAAGAGTTCTTGATATTTATTGTGGAAGCTCAGGACAATTAGTGAGTAATGCTAAATCGAGCATCTTTTTCAGCCCTAATACACCAGTTGGAGTTAGAGAAGAAATCTGTGAAGAGCTAGATATTACCACTGAAGCTCTTTCGGACAAGTATTTGGGGTTGCCCACCTTGGTGGGCGTGGATAGGAGTGATTGTTTTCAACACCTAATAGACAGAATATGTTAGAGGCTCAAAGGGTGGAAGGAAAAATTCCTATCGGTACAGGGCAAGGAAATACTACTAAAATCAGTGGCTCAGGCAATCCCATCATATGTTATGTTAGTGTTTAAACTCCCAAAAGGCATTTGCAAAGAAATCACCGATGAGATTGCCGGGTTCTGTTGGGGTGATGGAGAAGAGAAGAAGAAGATGCATTGGTTTGCGTGGTGGAAGATGTGTGTATCAAAGAAGAAAGGGGGATTGGTATTTAGAGACCTTCACAGTTTCAACTTTGCTGTATTAGCAAAACAGTGTTGGCGTCTAATCCAGAACCCTGACTCTCTTTGTGCACGTGTTTTGAGCGCAAAGTATTATCCGGAGGGGAACATTTTGAAGGTAGTCCCGAAGAAAGGTTTGTCGTTTACCTGGCAGAGTATTGTGGCGGGTATTCAAACATTCAAAAGAGGGTGTATATGGCGTGTGGGTACAGGAGCGGAGATAGATATATGGCAGGACCCATGGATCCCATCGAGCCAATTGCGGAAAGTTATCACCCCTCGAGGATCAGTGATGCTAAGATACGTGGAGGAATTGATTGATCCTCACCATGGGCAGGGGGACGAAGCATTAATCCGAGACGTGTTCTCTCCAGTTGATGCTTATAGGATCCTCCAAATACCCTTAAATGTTCAGGTAGAGGACTTCATAGCATGGAATTACACGAGGTTAGGGACGTTCTCGGTCCGATCAGCTTATCACAGAGAATTTGAACACATATATGGACATCGGCTTGCTAGATTTGATGGTCAAGGGAACGCCCAAGCTAACACAATATGGCATGAAGTGTGGAACCTTAAACTACCTGGGAAGATTAAGCATTTTGCGTGGAAGGTGCTGAATGGTTCACTGCCCTGCTATGGAATATTGGCTAACAGGCATATCCCGCTTACTCCACAGTGCCCTTCTATTCGGCTGAGTTGGAAGATATTCATCATTGCTTGTTTACATGCAAGAGAGTGCAGGAAATCTGGTCAGAATTGGGAGTAATGTTATACAGGAGGCTATTATGCAGGACAGATCTGGATCAGTAACTACAGAGATTCTCAGCCAGGCACAGGGCGTTTCTGAAGGTTTGCCAATGCTCGAACTAATACTGGTGGCAGCCTGGTATCTCTGGTGGCAGAGGCGCCAACATGTGAAGGGGGAATTGATCCAAACAACAGAGAAAGCAACCATATCAATTAGGGTTCTAGCTACCAACTTTACCCGTGCATACTCAAGCAAGTACTCGGAGAGAAAGCAAGATCACATGTGGAAACGGCCGACAAATGATATAATAAAAGTTAATGTGGATGCAACTTTCCAGGCCGACACTCTTTCAGGAGCAACATGAGCTATTGCACGCGACCACCATGGGAACTTCATAGCAGCAACCACATGGTTTCTACCTCATATCTCAAGCGTCGATACAGCCGAAACTATGGCAATTCGCAATGGGTTATATCTAGCCGGCAGGATTGGATGCAACAAAGTTCAAGTTGAATCTGGCAGCAGCTTCGTGGTGGAATCCGTGCAGAATCAAGATCATACGGAATCCAATGTAGCCACGATTTTGGAATGCAGAGATCTTGCTCTCGATTTTGCCAATGCAGTATACTCCCAAAGTATTCGTGAAGCCAATGAGACTGCTCATATCTTAGCTAGCTACTCTTTTAGCAATAGATCTTCCTCATTTTGGGAATCTAATATCCCGGACTTTATTTCTCATGCTATTGTAAACGATCTGTCTTTGATTCGAGGAATAAACTCTTGATGTTTCAAAAAAAAAAACAGACACACCCTTATCTGTGGGTACTAAATTTAATCCAAACCCGTTCCCGAATGCGTAATTAGCGTGTGCGTGTGCGGTCGTGCGCGATCGTGCGGGTGGTGGAGTTGTATAGGATGTTTGTCACGCCTTTGTAACTCAAGACTTTCTATGCCTTTTCTTTTTTAATATATGATATGCACACTCGTGCATATTCGAGAAAAAAAAATTACCCGTCGGGATAGAGTAACGGGTACCCGTAACCCGTTCCATCTTGTGTCGACGCATCGACTCGGGCGCACTGGCAGGCAGCTGTGGCGGAAACAACTCCATTTCCCAACCAACAACCAACAGCCGCCCAAGGCCGATCCATGGCGTCGGCGTCGCGGCTGCTGCCGCCCTTTCCCCCTCCAGCTGCCCCAACATCTCGCCACACAACCCTCCGCGCCGTCCCTCGCAGCTGCAGCCTCGCCATCCCGAGCCTCCGGTGCCGCGCCTCCGCTCCAGCGGCCGTTGATGCTGGCGCGCCGCTGCTGCTCGAGGACCGCGCCGGCGCGGTGTCCATCCGAGAGTTTGTCACGCTCGATGAGCTCCACGCCGCCGTGCGCCTCCGCGTTCGCACCTTCTACGAGTACGCCCGCGGCACTGTCGGCGCCGAGGTGATCCATCTCTTTCCTGCTTGTTTGCTATGTGAGCTCTCTTTCTTAGCTTTCAGAAAAATATACTGTACTAATTAATAGCCGAGGAGGCAACCTAAGATCTGGGTTTTCGCTTGGAAACAAAAATGTGGCAAGATTCGCTGAACGATAGTGTTCCAAATTGATCTCTTTTTGCAAACTCGTAAAATTAATCCTGGCTTCGTAGATGACTATACTTCGGAAGTTGATGTACATGGATCAGTTTGTGATTATAATGGACAGTTTGAATTTTGCTACTGTACTGTTTGTTTTTCCTTTCAGTTCTATAAAGGCTACTAGTATAGCCGATCGGGAGCATCCTTTGCATAGAAAAAAAATTTGCAGGTTGTGAGAGAGAATTTAGGAGCAACAAGGTATCAATAGTTTCAGCGATGATCTTTTTTAAATAGGCTATGAATGGAATAAGGTTGTGAAAGCTGATTCATTCAGATATTTCCATGTTTTTCCTTCGCAGGCAAAAATGTGGTGTTGACTGTCTTTATTCTTATAGTTCATACTACTTTAGTTTTGTTGAATTCACTGCTTTCTGGCCAAGTAAATTCCAAAGTTAGCATAGACAACTTATCTAGTTGCAAAATGGAGCAACCTTGTTCAAGAAAAGCTTTCCTTCTATCTTTATAATATGTGTTTTCCTTCTATACTTTCCATGCAGTTCCTTCCTTTTTCATTCCTCTGAATGCTTCAGTGAACCATAATATTGATGCATTAATAATTTAACTTTACTTATTGTCAAGTTCTATTAGGATCACAGGAAAGGTCTGGCAGAGAGGGAATATGAGGCATTACAAAATCGGATTTCTGGGAATATGATTAATTTTCGGAGAGTCTCTTGTATAAATGGGACAGTGCCAATGTTGCCATCGTTGATGTCCGCAGAGGAGCTTTGTTCAACATGCAAGGTATAATGATAATATAGACGTGATGCCCTTGAATAGGCACTTATTTCAGCTCTGCTCTGTTCCAAATTTTCTAGCTAGATCATAGAAATCTGGGTAGCAGAATCTTTTAATTGCCCTGACATTCTTCTGTGTTCCACTTGGTCATAAAACCTAAATAAGAATGATAATTGCAAAGTGCATTTTTCCTTGGCTCACTTTGATTCATCTTATGATCTCACTTTGTCATGTGCAGAAAGCATAAAATGCTAATATGTCCTGTTCTTCTAGATACAACTTCCTTTGCTCATCCAAAAAATAAAATGCACTTAGCCTCTCTTGGTTCCCGTATGATTTTCCGATGTGCATGTGTTTAAGTCTATGGTTGATTATATTCATTTCTAGCAGGAATAATCTGTCAATGTTAAGAATTAACCTCTGAATTCTGACATATGCAGTTTGTTGAAGATGGGGAAGAGAGAATAGTAGTTGGTAGTTTAGACCTGAATCAGTGCCTCTGGCTACCAGATGAACTGACTGGAAAGAGGCCAGGGGTAAGTTTCCAACAGAGTTAGGGTTTACTGGATGCAACTAAAGTTTTGGAATAGTTGGTTTGATACCATTTGCAGTTCTATTGTCTAAATTTGTATTAAATGATGATTTTTGTAAAGCAGTAGTTGCCATGTCAAATATCCTTATCTATTCCTGTATCTATTTAATTATATTGGTACAAACAAGATGCAAAATGCTTATTTTAGTTTACTTAAATCCTTTTGTTTTGCTTTTTCAAAGATTTCTTTTTTATATTTGATCTGTATTAATAGGTAACTGAATCAAGTCATACACGGGCATATCTAAGCAATGTATGTGTTGCCAAGGAGCTCCAAAGATGCGGACTGGGCTATGCATTGGTTGACAAGTCTAAGAAGCTTGCTCGTCAATGGGGTGAGTTCATTTCATTTAGTTTCCTTAACGTGTTTTTTACGTATTTAGCTGATTTTAGACCATCCTTAGTTGGTACTTGGTAGTTAGATTACCTGCAACATGACAATATATACTGATAGATTGAGTTTTCAATTGTACGAAAACGTGCTTCTTATGTTCAGGTCGAAACATCTATTATCAAACTTGTTCTTTCACCATTATCTGACAACTGTACAACCATATGTTGATATATGATCTATTCCGGTTTAGTTGAATCATATGATTGTTGCGCAGCAGTTTTTGTGGACCGACAGAAGTATGACAATTACTTCACTTCTTAACCCCTTTGAAATTCTTGTCCCTTGATGCAATTTCTCATGTTGGACACGAACACAAATATTTGCAGGCATAACGGATTTGTATGTCCATGTTGCCATCAACAACGAGGCGGCACAAAAGCTGTACATCAAGAGTGGATTTGTGTACGAAAGTGAGGAGCCTGCCCAGCAGGCTAGGCATCTTGGGCGCCCTCGAAGGCTTCTTCTTTGGCTTGATATGAAGAACGAAACCTTGTGATCTTACCTGTAAATGCTTCCTTTTATAGTTATACAGTATTATCTATATATAATTTGATTTTACTGCCCAATTCAAGTAGTAGTATTTTTTTTCCTTGTGGAAAGAAATACAATTCTGAAAATTTAAATTAAGGATTCTCCCCATAGTTTTATTTGTTCTGCACATAGTACTCATTATTCAATGTATATTCAGAATTCCCCCAGTGGCAAACAATGGTACGGGATAATACAGTGCTATCAAATCTTTATATTCCTGCCCAATTTTTTTGTTTCAGTTTCACACTGATTCCTAGGGCACGTTTGGTGGACTGCATGGATTTTGGGCACTTTGCATATGTGGCTTGACACATGCACAGATAAACAGGCATAACATAAACCCATAAGCCAGTCTTAAACACACACTCACATGCAATTAAACTGGTTAAACAACAAACAATTGCGGCAAAGTCTTAAACATACTATGCAAAAGTCCTAAAGGTGCAAAGATAACTTGCTAACAATCCATGACAAATGCCTCCTCGTGCCTCTTGCACTTAGTCACCACCTCGACGCCGTCGCCGTTGAAGACGATCATCTTGAAGGTGTTGGGAGTCACCAGCTTGTAGGTGAAGAGGTATCGTATCCTGTCTGGTGAGCAATGAAGAAGGGGCCCAATTCTTATCAAGGGTGAGCCTATCATTGATCATTCGGACCATCACCCTCCAGGTGTAGCTGATGTTCCTCCTTGGCACGGACTGTGGTCAAGTACTTGGTGAACTCAACTGGCATCGACAGGCACTCGAGCATGAGTGCAAGGATGACCTTGCAAAAGTGGCTTGGGCCACCGTCTTCATGGAAATTGTCGTAGTTCTTCGGCCTCTTGGGGGCGCTACCGAGCTCCACCATCGCCTTGCCCTTCTTGCCGGCCACTACCTCCTTGCCCTTGGAGGAGTTCCCCTAAGCACCATTGTTGATCTGCATCGAACATATGAGCATGAGGTGAATGTAGGGACAAAATGTAATCCACATATGAACAACAACAATGGAGGTATGCACAAAATCTACTACACTACATCTTCAGTGTTCATTCATGGCACTAACCTACCTACTGCTTGAACCTCCAAAGCCCCTATTTATCTATCATCGCACTACATATTACCGCCATGACCCCCCTTCCCCAATGACCCTAGATGGAGGGCATTCATCCTTGGGTGCTCTCTCGATGACCACATGAAGTTTGTGAGGTCTATGGAGGTGTGCTCTCAGTTCAAGAGCGTGTACGAGATGCATAAAGAAGCAGGCGTTGTGCTATTGAAGGCGACAAAGACGAAGATGAAGAGACTGTAACCCAGCCAAAGGCACTATGAGTGGATGATGGCTCCATATTCTATGCGTTTTATAGCTTATTTGTTGTACATTATGTCCGTATATCAAGTTATATCATGTCCCATTGAGCCAATTATTGGGCAACATAGTAGAAAACAAAAAAAATCGCCCTATGATCATCCAGGAACAATATGAAGATGCATAAACCGTTTGGATCCGATCGTTACCGACTCCGAGTTGCAGCGGAAGTTGACGAGTCGACGTACATCATACTTGGAGTCCCTCGAACCATAGATGAATGACCCAGCGAACTGCCCACGAACAGTCCCTCAAACGGAAGACCGAAAGCAAGGCCTCTTTACGAGTTGCAAGCGTACGGTCTTCACGATCCAGCAACGCTTTACCATCCAGAGCTAATCGTCGCCGTAGAATTAGAAATAGGAGATTAGAACCACATTGGGTTTCTAATTATGAGGATTAGAGGATCTAGGTCTAGCTCTAATTGATCAACTAGGACCAACTAGAACTAGAACTAGAGAACTAGAGGAGGCTCCAAAAACATGTGTGTTCAAAGGTACCAAAAGGCTCTAGTATATATAGGTTGGAGGAGGAGGATGGGCGCCACAAGGGGAGGGAAAGTCCCTCTCCCTTGGCCGCCAATTCGGCCTCCCTCTCTCCTTTCCATGAAGAGAAGGGGGCGCCATCCTTGTTGGGCCCTTGTGGCCCAAGTTGCCTTCCACCTCTTGGCATTTTAAGACCCGTTGATATTTAATTAATTATAAAAGCCTCCTAACTATTAATAGAGCCTTTTATTATTAATTTAACATCTTCGGGAACATTTTCCATCTATATATTATTTATCGGTAATACCCTGTATTGCCCGATAAACTTTGAAACCCTTCTGGTGACCCCGAAATGCTTCTGAATCCTCTCGAAACTATTTCACAAATAAATCCTCGTTACCCCCGTCCTACTAACACTCAGCAGATCATGATTGCCTTAAACTTGTGACCCTGTAGGTTCGGTAAACATAGACATGAACAAAACCCCTTTCGTTCAATAACCGATAGCGGAACCGTGGACGTCCATATCGATCCCTATGAGTACACGAATGACATTCGACTAAACCTTGGTTATTATGTGATGTTCATTTTGCTTCGAGATACTTTATAAAACCGAGGTGAGATTTATCGATATCCTCTTGAGTCATTCATATGTTCACTATACCGGTCTCCTCGTTACTGGTTTTGTTCTTCTTTCTCATTGACATGTTCCGGCATCCCCATGAGATAGTCACCTGTGTCTGGCCAGACGATGATGGATGTCGTCACACCGAGAGGGCTCTAAGAATATCTTTCCATTGTCGGAGGAGCAAATTCCACTCTCGAGCTATCTAGTCCCTTGTCAAACTTCCTAATGAACCTATAAGTTATCATTATGATCACCTATTTACAGATGACGTTTGAGCAACCCCAAAGTCCATCATACGGTAAGAAGTGATTGTGATACTCTCATGGTTTAAGGAACTAAATCACATGATAACACTCCGTGTTATAACAATTGACTTCTGACAATTGCATGTCAAAGTATAACAAACAAGTTTGGGTCGATTCAATATGAGCGTTCTTCCAACGTCATATTCTCAATGTTGTTTTAGGACTATCGTTACACTTAACGACATCGTAAGATCCGGAAAACATGATCACCAACAACAATTGAGCTAGTCTTAGAGGCGATATTAGGAATCATATTTTTACCATTTATCATTCCACACGTGCATATGAGTTTTCTACTGAATCACATATACCAGGATTGTAGCAATTATAACATAGAATATAAACTCTTTATAAACATGGAAATATAATAAGACAATATTATCGCCTCCAGGGCATATTTCCAGTAGACTCCCACTAGCACTAGAGTCAATAATATAGTTAGCATATTTTCTTTTGCACCAATGACAATCCGATGTTTGTTCATGCTTTGCTTGTGGTATAGTCTTCGTCCTATAAGATCTTGACAACTTCAGATCTGCGTGTATCATTTGCATTTCTATACATCAATAGTGCTTTTACAAGAATTCGTAATTTGTGTGAAACTGGCTATGTATATTTTGAATCAATGGTAGGACCTTTGATTCCTTACACTGAGCTATGAGACCACTATTGAGAACAATGTTCCATTGGTACAATCATCCGGAAACCATACCAAAATTAGCAAAAAAAACTAGACCCCCCGGGGTGAAAAACCATAAACCTGAAATAAAACATGAAAATGAAGAAAAAAACCAAGGAAAACGAAAACCAAAACCGAAGAAAACAAAAAATATAAAAAAATTGGTTCCAATAGAGGATGCACACTTCTAACAAGCGTGAATAATTCCTGATGCGCCCATCCCGCTTGTGCCATGCAGTGCCTCCACATGTTGCTTTGTGGGCCTTCCGTGTGTCGTGTTCCTGAGCCTTGCCTGCATTTTGGAAGTGTCTGCTGGATGTGCCAGCTAGGGGGTAACCCACAATTAGTTGCCACCAAATTTCGCAAAATGCAGTAGGACATTTGGCATCTCATCCTTGATCTTTATTTTGCTCATATTAATTGGTTGCTTATTTGTTAGCTTCTAGTTTGATTAATCCAAATTCTAATCCTCATATGTTTGGAAACTGACTTCATTGGACCCCGCGGACTCTAAGAGCAACTCTAGTAGTCTCGTCATATTGGTACCACTACAAAAAAATACACTTCCGTGATGATACATGTTTGTCATAGTAGGTCGCGTTTTCTGTCATGCATGTACATCCATGACAAATTTATGACAGAATCAAGATAGTCATACCTGTGCTGTCGTAGAAGTGTTCCATGACATCACCAAAATTATCATCACGGAAGTGTCCACTTCCATGACGATAAATCGCGCGTCACAGAAGTGCTTTCGTTAAGGGTGACCGACACATGGCATCCACCGTAATGGAATGCCGTTAAGCTATCGGGTCGGGTTTTGGATCCGATAACCTGTTAACAGTCCCGACCAATGGGGATTTTCCATGTGTAAAATCATCATTGGCTGGAGGAAACACGTGTCGGCTCATCGTTGGGACAGATGTCATCCACTCATTGGACAGAAGGCGCCTATGATACGTCGACACGTGGCACGACCAATCAAGTTTAAATGGGCCGGCCCAACTAAAGGCCCACAAGATTTGGCAGCCCATAATGGGCCGGCCCAGTTAAAGGCCCACGAGATTTTGCAGACTATAATGGGCTGGCCCAGCTAAAGGCCCACAAGATTTCGCGGGCCATAATAGGCCGGCCCAGGTAAAGGCCCACAAGATTTTTGTGTGCCATAATGGGCCGACCCAGGTAAAGGCCCACGAAATTCTTGCGGATCATAATGGACCGGCCCAGCTAAAGGCCCACGAGATTTCGCCGACATTAATGGGCCGGCCCAGCTGTAGGCCCACAAGATTTTGAGGACCCTAGTAGGCCAACCCATTAACTGGCTGCCATGTTTTGGGCCAAATGTCGGCCCATAATTGATCCGGTCCATTAATGTCCTGCCACGTTTCGGGCCTAGTAATGGCCCATATAAGATCCGACCCGTTAAAAGCCTCCCACTTTCTGGGCCAAATCACGGCCCAGATTAGGTCCGGCCCTTTAAGAGGCTTTGGGCTCAATTATGGCCCATATCAGATTCGGCCCGTTGACTGGACGCTATGCTTTTGGGCCCACTTTCTAAAGGCCCATTTAGTAATTCAGCCTGATATTAGTTTCGGCCTGTTAAGGGCCCATTTAACATTTCGGCCCTATATTAATTTCGGCCTGTTAAAAGCCCGTCATATAGTTGGGCCTAACTACGGCCCGGTTTGCATCTGGCCTGCTCGCAGCCGATATCTGATTGGGCCAAACAAGGACCGAGACAACTTTGGCCTGTTAAAAGCCCGTGAATTGATTCGCACAATCATGGGCCGGGGTCCATTTCAGGCTTCCGCCGGCCCGTGAGCTGTTCGACACGTTTCAGGCCCAGCCCACTTCTCAGCCTCCTAAAAGCCCATTGAGTTTTCTTGCGAAAAGAGGGCCGGGGGTTACTCGGCCTATTAAAGGCCCGAATCTACTAGTGGGCCAGTTTGACGGGGCCCATGATGCGGATCATACATCGTGATTGCATGACGACCCGATTATGTACCGTAATTTTACGGTTTGGCCGGTTTACTGCGAAGACAAGATATATATACAATAAAATAACTGCAACATCGTGAATAAGAAAAAACATAGACTATACAATAAAGAAATTACGACATATTACATCCATTGGGCATCAAAGTTCGCCACTATGATAATAAAGCACAAGCAAACAACAGATTACATACACTGGGCATCAAAGATCGCCACCAGTGCAAATAAACACGCGAACAAAATAATATACAAAACCGACAGCCTTCAGTAGAGTTCAAGAAAGGTTAGCCCTGCTGGGGAGCTGCAGCGCAAGCAGCTGAGCAAGATGATGAGACTGCGCTTGTTCAACACTTATATCTTCCTCACTCTGAAAGATAAACAAGCAGACAGATGACAGGTTTTGCACATAAAAGTATCAGTGCTGACAATTCATCACATTTCTTACTGACGAATAAAGTGACACAGTTTAAAATTGCATTAACACAATATGGTATTGTTCAGGTCAAGACATGGCAGGAATTGACATTGTGAAGGAGTTGGCAGCTTCACGACACCACTGGATTACAAATCAAGAACTCATAAGTATCAATGGTTAGTGTGCTGTCAATTTATCCCATTTCAGATTGGCAAATAAAGAGGCGGTTTAAATAATAGTAGAATGATATGACATTGTTCATAGTTAAGACATTGCAGAATATGACATTGTGCTGTAGTGGGTAGGTTCACCACACCAGTGGATCACGGATGAAGAACAGAAGCATACATGCAGTGCAGAAGAAGATCACTTGCTCTGTATAGTTTAATTTACATGGTATAAAGAAGAAACTTGGTTGTACAACTGAAAACTTCAATTGAGAAGGACAAACTTTTGTTTATGAACTACATAATAAACTTTAAACATGCAATTTGATGCAAATACCAAAAATAAACAGCTGTTGTAGTCATGCCTAACCAAATATACATAACAAAGTTTGAAGGCTTGAGAAGGACAAACTTACATTACTGGTGAAGACAGGCTCTATAAAGCCCTTGTCCATGCTGATGGGGGGAGGGGCAATTCAAGAAGTTTAGCACATAATGTTCTTCATAAGCATTGCCTTTATTCTGCATTTTGTTAAGAGTAAATATAGATGTGATAATATATGAAAAAATGGAGAATATTTAAGATAAGATGAAGAGTGATGCTACATAACCAAGTGCTATAAATGTATGTGCAGCGATACAGGCAAAAGGCACAACCAAGAGCAATGCACATCTAAACTTCTTCAGTACCAACCTTATGGTAAGAGTAAATATAGATCTGATGTGTAGAAAATGGAGGGCAAAGGAAAATAAGCTGCAGAGTGATGGTACATGAACAACTACCTGTCAATATAAGTACACTGATAAAGGACAACATGTACTTACAAGAACAATGCAGAGCTAAAAAAATTCATTGGCATTGGATATATTCTACACTAATGTAACCATTCATACAGATCAGATAATTTGGAGCGTATAATTGATAAGCAAGCTATCATGCATACTGCTGTCACATAATGAACCAGGTATATATGCAAGTACAGTGATACAGGACAACATGTACTAACAAGAGCAAAGCAGCGGGCAGCATATTTGCGATATCTTGTCGTTCTTTTCAAACCGGAATTCTTCTTCAAGCTGATTTCGTGCAAAAAAGATCTGTAAGGTACATGCGGAAAAGTAGAAGTTTAAATTGTCATGTGATTTCATAGACAGTACCTCATCCTGGGAACGAGACCAGTGCATAACAAGGTTTTTCCATTCAATGTCTTCTAAATTTAGCACAGGAGACTTCACCGGAAATTCGTTTATAGACTTGCCATCAAAGTGTGATTTCCTCAGGTAACACCGATACTGCTGCAATGCTTCCTTGAAAAGCACAAGCAAGCTTTGCTCGTCATGACTATCCAGATTGACCCTCACCTAGTTACAACAATGTAATGTAAATCATTGATGTGTTCGATCATCAGAAAACAGGAAAATAATAACCATGAATAATAGCACTTACACGTAAGTTGGACAGGAAGATGTGAAAATGGTGTTTGTCTTCACTATAATCTTCCCATGATGGGAATATATGCATGTAGTCCCTAACAACATTGAAAGCATTGTCTTTTAAACTAGGAATAAATGGAATGGGGTTCCAATCTGCAGGAATTGGCCGTCTCTGCAATTGGGATAGGTCTTCGGCTGGTGGACTTGCTGTACTTTTTGCTGGAGTGGGATTTTTCTGTGGTACGGCTGGTGCTATGGCAAATGAAATCGGTATACCTTTTGCTGGAGTGTAGGTCCTGTGTGGTGGGGATAGTGGTGTGGCCAGTGAAGTATGGGTACAGTCTGCTGGAGTCGGTCCTATGTTTTGTGTCACTGGTTGTACATCCAATATAAGTGGGGCGCTGTTTGATTTCTCCGGCACCACCACGTTTTTCAAGGACTTTGCTGGTGCTCCTTCAGGTTCGGCAATCACCCTCTTCCTTTTTGATGTCTGATGCACAAGAACAACATTTGAGTGAAAAAACATGGTATGACGACAGATGGAATATGTATTGATAATGGATGGGCATAGCATCTCGAGTTGTATGATGAGTAAACTAAGCAGATGGTGGTGCAACAAAGTAGAAGAAATGCAAGACAACATATGCAAGATACGCACAATCAATAAAACCTTGCCAAATTAGAACAGGCACCTTGATGGGTGAACATGACAGGCCATCTGCCTTTGACTCCTCGAGGTTAGAATAGTCATTAGAATGATATTCTGAACAAGAATCAACAGGTGGGGAGCATACGAGTTTCATTGCTTCCAAAATGGCACTCAATGCCTTGGTGCCAATTTTGTAAGTCATTGCAGTGTTCCACAATATTCTTCTGATGCGCTGATTCTGATATTCACTGTAATTGCATATAATATCTAAGAACCATGGAAACATAAATAGTTGTGAGATTATATTTGTAATGCAGATGATATTCTAATATAGGGGCGCCCCTGTAAACACTTATGTGCTATCACTGGATTCTGATGAGAGAGCTCATGTGTGCTGTAATATCGTGCGTGCATTTATATAATCTGGCACAAGTACACAAAAAAATAGGCTCCAGAAGTAAGGATAGCTGGCAGATGATAGGTTCATAATATACTGTATAGATAGTTTATTGCCAAACCATGATAACAAGAGCACACAGCAACTAGGCAGATGTCACGCCCAATATGCGACCCTATCCAAAAGGAACTTGAAGGTCCCACCAAGGATAGACCCGCATATTGAAACGCTTTTGCAAGGTGGATATCATTACATCAACATTACATAAAAGATGGGGATACATACATAAGGCATACAATGCCACACGAATACAACATCACAATACATGAGAGCAACATCCGACTACGGATGAAACACAAACAGAAACTCAAACGACATCCACCCTGCTAGCCCAGGCTGCCGACCTGGAACCTATCCCCTGATTGAAGAAGAAGCAGAAGAAGAACTCAACACAAGCAAGCATCGCTCTCGTGTCATGATCATCGCATAAACCTGTACCTACAACTGTTGTTGTAGTAATCTGTGAGCCACGAGGACTCAGCAATCCCATTACCATGGGTATCAAGACTAGCAAAGCTTAAAGGGAAACAAAGGGGTAAAGTGGTGAGGCTGCAGCAGCGACTAAGCATATATGGTGGCTAACATACGCAAATAAGAGCGAGAAGAGAGCAAAAGGAACAGTCGTGAAGCTAGCAATGATCAAGAAGTGATCCTGAACTCCTACTTACGTCAAACATAACCCAGAAACCGTGTTCACTTCCCGGACTCCGCCGAGAAGAGACCATCACGGCTACACACACGGTTGATGCATTTTAATTCGGATCTGGTGTCAAGTTATCTACAACCGGACATTAACAAATTCCCATCTGCCTATAACCGCAGGCACGACTTTTGAAAGATTATACCCTGCAGGGGTGTCCCAACTTAGCCCATGACAAGCTCTCGCGATCAATGAAGGAATAGACCTTCTCCCAGGAAGACCCGATCAGACTCGGAATCCCGGTTTACAAGACATTTCGACAATGGTAAAACAAGACCAGCAAAGCCGCCCGATGCGCCGACAAATCCCGATAGGAGCTGCACATATCTCATTCTCAGGGCAACACCGGATGAGACATCCTATGAGTAAAACCAGACCTCGAGTTTCCCCGAGGTGGCCCCGCAGTCTACTCGGTTCGGACCAACACTTAGACAAGCACTGGCCCGGGGGGGGGCTAAAATAAAGATGACCCTCGGGTTGGCCGACCCAAGGGAAAGGGATAGGTGGTGGTGAGGCAAATGGTAAAACCAAGGTTGGGCCTTGCTGGAGGAGTTTTATTCAAAGCGAACTGTTAAGGGGGTCCCATAAATCACCCGACCGCGTAAGGAATGCAAAATCCGGGAACATAACACCGGTATGACGGAAACTAGGGCGACAAGAGTGGAACAAAACACTAGGAAAAAGGTCGAGTCTTCCACCCTTTACCAAGTATATAGATGCATTAATAATATAAGAGATATTGTGATATCCCAACCAAAATCCTGTCTACCATGGAGAAATCTTCAACTTCACCTGCAGCTAACAACGCTATAAGAGGGGCTGAGCAAAAGCGGTAACATAGCCAAGCAACGGTTTGCATAGGAAAGGTGTCAAAGGTTAGGGGTTCATGGCAATATGGGGAGGCTTGATAAACAGGTGATAGGTAGCGCAGCATAGCGATAGAACGAAGCAACTAGCATAGCAATGATAGTAGTGAGATCCAGGGTAGCGGTCATCTTGCCTGAAATCCCGCAAGGAAGAAGAACAAGTCCATGAAGAAGACGAACGGATGAAGCCGAACCAAGCATAGACGAACGAATCCTCACGATCGCAACGAAACAGGAACTATCGAAAGAAGCACACAACATGGTAAACACACCACACAAGAACTGTTGGGGAACGTAGTAATTTCAAAAAAAATTCCTACGCACACGCAAGATCATGGTGATGGCATAGCAACGAGAGGGAAGAGTGTTCGTCTATGTACCCTCGTAGACCGTAAGCGGAAGCGTTATGACAATGCGGTTGATGTAGTCGTACGTCTTCACGATCCGACCGATCCAAGCACCGAACGTACGGCACCTCCGAGTTCAGCACACGTCCAGCTCAATGACGATCCCCGGGCTCCGATCCAGCAAAGCTTCGGGGATGAGTTCCGTCAGCACGATGGCGTGGTGACGATGATGATGTTCTACCGGCGCAGGGCTTCGCCTAAACTCTGCAGCGATATGACCGAGGTGGAATATGGTGGAGGGGGGGCACCGCACACGGCTAAGGAACGATCCGTAGATCAACTTGTGTGTTATGGGGTGCCCCCCTGCCACCGTATATAAAGGAGCAAGGGGGGGGGGGGGGGGCGGCCGGCCAAGGGAGGGCGCGCCAGGGAGGAGTCCTACTCCCACCGGGAGTAGGACTCCCTCCTTTCCTAGTCCAACTAGGAGACCTTCCATGTAGTAGGAGTAGGAGAGAAGGAAAGGGAAGAGAGAAGGGAAGGAAGGAGGGGGTGCGGCGCCTCCCCTTAGTCCAATTCGGACTAGGCCTTGGGGGGGCGCGCGGCCTGCCCTAGGCAGCCCCTCTCTCTTTCCCGTATGGCCCAATAAGGCCCAATACTTCTCCCGGCGAATTTCGTAACTCTCCGGTACTCCGAAAAATACCCGAATCACTCGGAACCTTTCCGAACTCCGAATATAGTCGTCCAATATATCGATCTTTACGTCTCGACCATTTCGAGACTCCTCGTCATGTCCCCGATCTCATCCGGGACTCCGAACTCCTTCGGTACATCAAAACTCATAAACTCATAATATAACTGTCATCGTAACGTTAAGCGTGCGGACCCTACGGGTTCGAGAACTATGTAGACATGACCTAGAACTATTCTCGGTCAATAACCAATAGCGGAACCTGGATGCCCATATTGGTTCCTACATATTCTACGAAGATCTTTATCGGTCAAACCGCGTAACAACATACGTTGTTCCCTTTGTCATCGGTATGTTACTTGCCCGAGATTTGACCGTCGGTATCCAATACCTAGTTCAATCTCGTTACCGGCAAGTCTCTTTACTCGTTCTGTAATGCATCATTCCGTAACCAACTCATTTGGTCACATTGCTTGCAAGGCATTACCGAGAGGGCCCAGAGATACCTCTCCGACAATCGGAGTGACAAAACCTAATCTCGAAATACGCCAACTCAACATGTACCTTCGGAGACACCTGTAGTACTCCTTTATAATCACCCAGTTACGTTGTGACGTTTGGTAGTACCCAAAGTGTTCCTCCGGTAAATAGGAGTTGCATAATTCTCATAGTTACAGGAACATGTATAAGTCATGAATAAAGCAATAGCAACATACTAAACGATCAAGTGCTAGGCTAACGGAATGGGTCATGTCAATCACATCATTCTCCTAATGATGTGATCCCATTAATCAAATAACAACTCTTTTGTCCATGGCTAGGAAACATAACCATCTTTGATAAACGAGCTAGTCAAGTAGAGGCATACTAGTGACACTATGTTTGTCTATGTATTCACACATGTATTATGTTTCCGGTTAATACAATTCTAGCATGAATAATAAACATTTATCATGAAATAAGGAAATAAATAATAACTTTATTATTGCCTCTAGGGCATATTTCCTTCAAGAACAAGGCATGATGCACAAACAAGCATGATGCATGACCAAGCTACATGAAGCTACTCATGGCAAGAGATGATGCAAACAAGAGCAACACATCAAGGCAAGTTTAAATGAGGCCGGGAACAACATATAACAATTCCGGTAAGTCCTCATATGAATATTTCGAAATTGGTCCAGATCTGAATAAACCTTATGTTCAAGTTGTTAAACAGAAAGTTAAGATGCAACAAGATGATCTACACGAGATTCTAGTCAAGTTAGATATAAAGTTCATTTAGTTCGGAGCTACGGCCTAGAAGATATGAGCAAAACAAGGTAAACATGGCATTGATGCAAAATGCACTCAAACATCAAGCAAACACCTCAAAACAAGGATGCAACATGATAATACGAAACTACATGCAATTCTAAGCAAGTTTCATATAGAGCACACTCAAAACGGAGCAACAGTGCAACACACACACATGAAACAAGTTTAAAGGACAAGCTGTCCAAAATAGCAACTAGGCATATTGCAAGCATCAAAACAACATGCTACAGCACCCCAACAAGAAAACAAGAGACATGGGCATGATGTACAGGTAAAGCATTACAAAACATGAACACTGAGCTATCAACAGAAATCACTAGAACATGCTCAAACACACATGGTAAGATTGCAAGTTATGTCAATTTCAGACTTTGCAGAAAATAACATCACGATGCAATGTTCAGAGCTATCAAACAACATGTTACAGGAACTTATCATGGCAAACAAAGGCATGGCATGAATTTACTAAATGCATAGATCAAAAGTCCCTTACTAACCATAAGCCAAAAAGGACCAGAAAATATGATGGCACCCATGTAAACATGGCAAGTTATTATACAGATTCAAACATGGCAGAAACAGAATTATGAAGGCATGTATATGAGCTTGTGCAACTCACTACAGAGCAATACATGGCATGGCAAGGAACCCAACAGTAAGAAGACATATTTGTGAAGCTAAGCATGGCAATAGCAAGTCCATAGGGTGCATGGAACACTAGGAAAACACATGGCAACAACTGAACTTAATGTTAACAGGCTGACATCAACATTATGAAGCAACTTTGGAGCAAGATATGAACAAGCTATAGCAAGCTATAAATGCAACCAGGGGCATGGACGGATATAGGATGACATGTAGATCAAAACATGTTTATAGAATATCTCCAGATTATGCATAGAATGATTTGTAGAAGCATGTTTACATAGCATCACGAAATAACAGATTCAGCCTAGCAAAACAGCAACATCATGAACCCTACTTAACAAGCTCGATTCACTCACCACAAGTCATTGCATGACAAGATAAGCATATCATCATCAATAAGACATGTTTGTGAAACAAACCAAGTCAAGAACAAGTCCATAGCATGCAAGGATCAACTACAAGAAGCTTGGCCAAATTGAATAACACGTAAACAATCTGCCAGGAAACATTTTGAAGCAAAAGTAGAGCACTCAAATGACATGCTAGACTACTCATAACTGCAACAAAGGGCATGAATGGATAGAAAATAACCAATAGTTCAAAACACCCTTACTGAACTATCTCAAAATATGCATGGATAACTCTGTGGCATCATGTTTACATGGCATCAAAATTACAGCAGAACAGGAACTAAAATCAGCAACATCACGATGCCTAGTTTGCATGCTTGTGCTAGTCACCACATTGATCACAAAAATGCATGGCATACACCACTGTAAAGAAGACATAGCATAGATCAAAACACATGTAGACATCAACCTCATAGGATGTACACATCAATCATGCCAAAAATGACAAAAGAGCTCGTTCCGATAACAGACAATAGAAAACATCATGAAGCACTCTTACAATGATGATTCAGGCACCTAGATGACCTCAAATGAATATGATGCAATGGAATGAAATGATGTACTCATTGAGGCGAACAAGTTGACATATTATACGCACGAAACGGAGTTACGGACGCAGAGATACGGCATGACGAACATGGCATGAAAATTACACAGAAATGGGGACTTGGTCATTTTTCTGGAAAAAACCATATGAGTGTGATATAACTATTCAACGCACGGGGCGGGGTTTAGGCAGGCTTCTCACCACTGGCCTGGCCCAGGAAGACGGAGGAGGCGGCGTGGCATGCCGGCTGGAGCTGGGCCGGGGCGCTGGGCCCTGGGGAGGCCGGGCCCATGGGGGGGGCGCTGAGGCGCACGGGGAGCAGCTCGCTCCCGAGAACATGGCGGCGACGGCGGCGCGATCCGGCTGGAGCTCGCCGGAGCCAGCGAGGAGGAGGCCGGGGCGCGAGGTGAGGACGGGGACGGGCAGATCCGGCCCCTGGCCACCGGATCCGGCCGGTTTCTGGCGCGGGGAGGCGAGGAGATGCCGGCGGGGCGGGCGGCCATGGCACTGGCGGCGCGCGGCCGGGACGGCAGGGGCCGAGGGGCGGCGGCGCTCTCGCGCGGGACGCGGGGGAGGCGCACGGCGAGGCGGGGCACAGCTCCGGCGCGGAGGCGGGCGCCTGCGGGCGAAGGGTGGCGGCGGCCGGGCCTGCACGGCGGCGCGAGGCGCGCGGTCCGGCGAGGCGACGCGGACGGGACTGGCGGCGGCGACCGGGCCTGGCGGGCGCTGGCGGCGGCGAATCTGGGCCCGCGCGGGCCCGCGTCGGGCTCCGTGGGCCGCCACGGCGGGGACGGCGCGGACGGACAGGTGGCGAGGTGGGATTGGCTGCGGGCGGCGGCGCGGGTGATGTGGCGCGACCTGATTGGTCCGAGTGAGGTGGAGGTTGACGTGTCCGGCGGGGCTAGACATGTCCGGCGCGCGAGGGGAGCGGGGCTAGGGTTTCGTCTGCGAATTTGGATGGGGGATGCCTTTTTATAGGTAGAAGGAGCTAGGAGAGTCCAAATGAGGAGCGGTTTTCGCCCACACGATCGTGATTGAACGACCGAGAGCATGGAGGGGAGTTAGGTGGGGTTTGGGCCAATTTGGAAGGGTGTTGGGCTGCAAAGAGAGAGGGGCTTTACGGTTACCCGGTTAACCGTTGGAGTATCAAACGACCTCCAAATGGCACGAAACTTGACAGGCGGTCTACCGGTGGTATACCAAGGCCACTTGGCAAGCCTCGTTCCATTCCGAGAACGTTTAACACCCACTCACAACAGGAGACGAAAAGGGAACACCGGAGGGCATAGGAGCGTCGGATTGCAAAACGGACAACGGGGAAAATGCTCGGATGCATGAGACGAACACGTATGCAATGCAATGCACATGATGACATGGTAAAATGCAACACGCAAGCAAATGACATGGCAACAACGGCGAATAACTGGCAGACAACTGGCGCATCGAATCCGGGGCGTTACAGCAGATCATAGTGTACATAACAGGGGTACACCATAACCACGATATATAAATCGAGAAAGTGGAACTAGCTTGAAAATACGGTGTTGTATTGCCGCTAGAAATTAAAAGCCTATCGATCGCGTAGAGGCCAGCACTATCGAACATGGTAAAGAAGAGCAAGCAGATTTTGGATAATAAAATGTTGGTTGCGCAGTGCCCACACATGATGAACCAGAGCGCATTAAGAATGCAACTCCCAGCTATCTCTCGACCATTTCAGGCGGTTGGATGAAGATCCTACGTCTCCTAACCCTTCTTCTTCCTCGTCTGTGATTCTTCCCATACAGATCACCGCACGGGCCGTCGACTGGACCACCAGCCCCCACCGCCTGTGTTCCTCCGCCACCCCCACCCCCCACCCGCGTCGAGTTTTCTTCGTTCGGCGAGGCCCCACAACCACCCGAGCCCCTTGGATCGCACCGGCGAGCTCCGGCGAGCTCTGAAAAATGACTGACCCAATTTTGAAATTTAGTCTACTGTGATTTAACTAGTGTGGAATATAGAAGGGGAAAACCATAAGAATTGGGAGTATAGTGTTGAGCGTGCCATGGCGGATCTGAAGGTGCAAAGCGGACAAAGGCAACTTCGCAACCAAGACAAGAATCAGAGTAAAGCAGTGGCAATCTATTTTCTTGCTGCGATAAATAAGTTGAGCAGATACGAAAGAGTACCGCCTCTAGTGCGGCGCCATGTACATATCTGGTGAGAATTTGACGGTGCTGCGGTAGCGATGGCTGTCGGTGGCGTGGAAGCAGATCTAGGAGGGTAGACGGTGGCGGTGGGGCGCGGTGGACGAGATGGTTGTAGGAGCGGCACCGGCAAGGTGGACGACGATGGGGATGAAGCGAGAGGACGGGATGCAAGGATCCCGGTCCAAAGGCGTGGATGAGAGAGGTCGATCTCTTGTAATGGACGCCGGCGTCGGGGTATCAGCTCCGGCATGGTGGAGGAGGACGTGGTAGATGGGGTGGCGGACGGCGGCAGATGGAGGAGGGTGGGGTGGAGAGGGTGTTTTGGCGCCCACGGAGTAAGAATGGGGAAAAGGGAGGTAGAGAGGAAGGGGGGGACCATGTAGTCAGGGCGCGCTTGTCTCAAATGCGAGGAAATTTACAAACTTAGCCCCCGTTTCAAATTTCTACTACATCACAGCAACATTAGTCGGTTGGGGATAGGACGGTAATCTCGCATACACCGAATATTTGCCGACGAGAGTTTGTTTTTGGCGCCCACCGTGTATGAATATAAATCGGGGAGGGAGTCAATTTTGGCCGAGGGCACACTGTGTTTTGGCGCCCATCGTGTATGAATCCGGGTGAGAGGCGGTTATGTCATGTTTGGGTGAAATTACAAACCTACCCCTATCGAAACCTATAGAAATCCAGCAGATAGGCTTTGTGTGGCAGGGATAGGTAGTAGTGATTTCCATCTCGCAGATTTTGGTTTCGGGCGGTTACTGCGACTTTCCCCGCTTCGTTCAAATTTTGCACAGTGCATGTTTACCATGCCAACTCAATTCGAATCCCGTTTGTATTCTACTATTTTTTTCGGGCGGGATCCGTTCTCAATAGGAATTACATTCTATATACATCATTTTTTTACATATATACTTTCAAAAGCACAACACCATTTATACATAAATATGGTTTACAAATGGCATGATCTCAGATTCATAAGGTTGTATCCATCAATTTGGATTTTCAAATAATTGATACCACTTTATGTTGAAATCCAATGTATGCATTCCTCGCTAACTGTTTCATGCGTTTTTTAACTTCTCAAACATGTATAATGTGTTTCACACACGCAACATATAGTGTAATCCCATTTAGACACTAATTGCATATAAACCATGCATTTTTTGTAATTGAAGAATCTATGGATCACCAATATTGATAAACTATATAACATTACACGTGTGCCCAAATTCAAATGAATATGCATGTTTGATACACCAATTTGTGTTATGATATTATCGATGTCGTGATCTCCAGTTTAAATATTTGAATCCCCTTTAATCCAGATATTCGTCTCATATAGCTATCACTCATGCTTATATTGGACTATCTCTCTGGACCTATACACGTTCATCGTCTCTCAGGCATCTCTCGTGCTACATGTATGTCGACAATGATCTTTTATCTTCGTAACACACTGATGGTACTCTCTCCATCGACCTTCATCACTCTATCTCTCTCTAAGTATATCTCGCTCCCTGCTATGTGTCTCTAGCTATGATTCTCCATGTGGAATCTCTTTCTCTCACACAAACACAAAACTTTATCTCCCGGGGTCTCATTTCTCTCAACTATTCCCATGTGTGCCACTCGCACACCCCTCATACAGAGATGTCTTTCGCTCCTTAGATATGAGAACCTAGGACTCTTCCTCTTCAATATCTCTTTCTCACACACAAACACAAACTCTGTCTCTTACGGTCTCATATTTCTCCATTGTTCTCTTGTATGTCGCTCAAACACACCCTCTCTCCCTAGAGATATCTTGCGTTCCCTCATATGTCTCTCTAGCTATCACTCTCGTTGTGAAATATCTTTCTCTCTCACAGACACAAAACTCCGTCTCTCTGGATCTCATTTCTCTCTGATATTTGTTTGTATGTGACTCACATGCACCCTCTCTCTATCTCTCTCACACCCGCACACATAACCCAGCCTTCTGATCCACTCGACTCCTATCTCTAGCGCACACTAGCTAGCATCTTTATCTTTCTATTTATTTGTTGCTCCATCAACCTTCTTTTTCGCCCTCACTCTTGATTCCTATCACGCACACTACATATGTTTCTCCCTACATGCATGCAGTCAAGTGCCCTCTCACACACATATATAACTTCACCCTTTGAACCACCCGACGGTCATCTCCGACACCCAAACTAATGGATGTCTCTCTAGCTAGCATCTCCATCTCTGTATCTATCCGTAGTTTCTCCGTCAACATTTCTTTCTCGCACGGAGTCTTGCTTCCTATCGCCCACACTATATATGTCTATCCATACATATGCATTTATAGGTTGATCTCTTTTGCACAATCGTTGCGCCTCACCCCCTCTGCTCGCCATAGATGCATGCTCCAGCCCACACCACTATCTCTTAAAGACAAAAACACATGCTCAATTGTCGGGCCTTCTTCCCTGTATTCTCACATGCATGCATATTGTCATACCGATCCGTCTCTCCCATGTCGTTGATCTTAGGACTTATGTCTTCTTTCTTTTATCTCGATCATGCACGCGCGCGCACACACACATCCCATGTATATATGTATACCTCTCACACATGCACGTTCAAGGTCTCTATGTCTCCATACATAGTTAATTACCCTCAATCCTAATGCCACATCGAATCGTTCTCCTCTTTTGTGCACGTAACTTCTGCCTGGATGGGCAAACACACACTCACACTTAACAATCTCCTTCCAGCTACCCCCCGCCCCGCGCACCTCTCACTCTTCCCCTATATTCCCGAAACCAATAAGATCATCCCTTTGTTTAATTCCCGCCTACATGCACCATCGATATATAGTAGTCTTCCGTGGCGTCTCTCGAACAAACACGTTCTCTCGATGTCGACTCCTCTCACACGCACGCACCTTCTCTTCCCTCCTACGGGCATTTTCTCTCTCGCACCCCATCGTTGGTGGCCTCTGCCATACACATCACCTCTCTATGGTGAAGCCATGCACACTTAAATTACATCCGCCACAGAGGACCCCGGGAGACACACACACACACACACACGCACACACACACACACACACGCACGCACGCACGCACCCCCCCACACACTAAGACTCCTTCTCTCTCTCACACACACACACATGCACCCCCCCACACACTTAGACTCCATCTCTCTCTCTCTCTCTCACACACACAAACTAAGACTCCATCTCTCTCTCTCCTCTCTCTCTCTCTCTCTCACACACACACCACACACACTAAGACTCCATCTCACACACACATGCTCTAGGCGGAGCATTTGTTCCTACCACCCTTCATCCAACCTTACCCGTATGATAAACAATCACCTTTATTTACTTGCATAACATGGATAGATTCCACTTTACTTTAGTAGTCAGCAAACTTATCATCTGTATACCCTTATAAAAAAGAAGTTGGCGATGATGGTGTGCCTGCCATCTTGTAATACAGACCGTATGATCTATATCTGACGGATAGGAAGCAAACTATGATAATTTTACAAAAGATACCCGCACCTCTCTCCACATCATTATCTCCGCAACCTCATTGCTCAGCAATTAAAAAAGGAATAAGTCTCTGGAACAATCTAGCATGCATGGTGGCCGCTGCCGCCTGCCCGCGCTGTGCATCCCCATGCCTCTGCCCATTCCGACCACCAGTCACCACCATGCTCCACTCCTCCTCGCCTTATCTCTCATCTTTCATTTTTTCGATGACATTCTCGAGATACCAGTTTTCCGATAAAATTCTTGAGATATCATTAGTTTTTACACATGGGATTACTCCTGCATGGGTCAATCACAACAGGTGTTTTGTAAAAAAATGCATATTGATGTTCCGTGCAATGCACGAGAATCTTGCTTGTAATTATATAATGCAAATCACGAGCAGGAAGTGACATTTTTTTGACACAACCACGTTAACATGGCCACGTAAATCATGAGCAGGAAGGAGAAGAGAAGCGGGCTGTGGAGTGACATTTTTTACCACAATTTCTTAGGAAACTGGGTGCAATAATTGAGTAGTTTTGCAAACTACCATTACTACTACACCTGAAACGTTCAAAACCTATACTCCCTTGCCAGCGCGCGCTTCCAGCGTGAAACGGTCAGCGTCGCCTGGAGCGTCAGTGCCGCATTAATGCCCGGCCAGAGCGGATGCGACTTATCACTGGCGCCGGGTTTGAAGTGGCGCGACGGCCGAGAGAGCGCCGCTTCCCAGTGCACGCGACTGCTCCACGTTGAGACTGGTCATAGGCCCTGTTTGGATCCATGGTTTAGAGTTAGTTTGAGCTAGTTGGGGCTCAAATAGCCCTAAAGTATCCAAGCATGAGGGTTTAAATTGGAGCAATTTGCACCGAACCCACCAAAAAAAACTATCCCACCCAAGAGGTGCTAACTGGAGATAGTTCTCATTGGGACCATTGAAAAATCACTTTTCTCTCTCCATGAAGTGCATTTATTGTCAATCTAACCCTGTCACCCAAACACCTCTTTGGCTACAGTTAGTTCAGGGTTAGTCATGAGTTAGTCTAACCTCTAGCTAAGTTAGAGTATCAAACAGGAGCAGTATAGGACATGCAAGTTGCTCAGAGCATACAGGCAAATTAGTATGTGAAAGGATTTTTTTCTTTTTGAAAACGGAACATGAAAGGATTTTTTTAGAATGCTCTTGGCATGTCGCTAACATGTGATAGTTAACCGACCTCAATAGACGGCAGAAACGCCAGCCCGCCGCACTTTGATAGAGACGAGGAGGGAGAAGCAATAGAGGCTGCTGGATTACTAGAGATAGGTGTCGCACGGAAGCCAAGAAATATGGTGATAGCATGGGTTAGCCATGTACTAGTATGATGTAACTACACTAGGCTGCCATGTTTCGTACTCTTCCAGTCCACTGTGGAGATGATTGCTTAATTTTATATCGCTGAATAATATTAAATATTATGAGTGTAGACGCTTCACCACGAGGTTCCTTGCTCCTTCTCGGTTGTCCGGAATCTATGTTCTTCCACTCTATTTTTTTACGTAAGCTTTGTTCATCCTTTTGCCAACACGCGAGCATCTAGCATCAAGGCGCACGTGTTATGTAACGATCGTTCCATCTATATGAAGAACACGTGGCACTGGAACTACGAGACGAACATGTACCCAGGAGTGGACGTACGAACCTGAGTAATGTAGCACAGTAAGTGAAGTAGAAAGGCACAAATGGTATGAACATGCATGGTATACAGGGTGTGTTTGGTTGCGTTCTCGTCTCAACATAGTTGTTCCCTCTTCATGCATGCTCAACTCAACACCCTCTTCATGCATGCTCTCTTCATGCATGCTTCTAGTGTATTTGTGCTAAACTAGTATGGACTCATGCACCCTCCATACACTCTACCAAACATCCAAAAGTAGGTCGAGAAGGGAACTCTTGGGCGACATTTGTCTCTTACTACATACTACCACTAAATGTTGTACGTGCAATGCATGGTGATGTTATGGAGTACGTGTCTAAGTACTCTACTACTACTATATTAGTTGGAGGCACATATTAACTTTTATATTTGTTTACGTGTATGCCCCGAGACCTTCCAACTAGACGTGTCTTTCTCTCCAGGTCGCACTTTGTATCGTTCATACAACTAAGTACTACTACGTGTGGTCTCTGACCCAGAAGTGGAAGAAGTGGAGACGCTCTACCATGCTGTTTTTTTACGCTAGGCTCTACCACGCTGTTCATGTCCCACTCCTTTCGCTGACGTGTGGGACATCCAGCACGTGCCGTGTTTGGCACCCTTTGTCGTAAGAGTTGAAACGCTAGCATTCATCAGAAATAAAAAATAATTATAAATCGGCAGTGATACTATATTTTTTGTGAACCAATCAGCAGTGATACTATACCACGCGGTTTCCTTGCTCCTCGATATCGGAAAGAATACTTTCGTTCGCCAACATGTGGGACGTCGACCATCCTGGTCCACTTGCCATGCACACAGAACTCCAAGGGAGAGTCACCCAGGTCGTCGCGCCGTAGTAACAGTGACTAATGAGCCGTCAAATCACAGGCCCACTTCCCACTTTGAAGTTGCTTGGACGAAGGAACCATCATGACTTCGTTGAATTCTGCTTCTTGAAGAAAACTACTGTACCGGCAGTACTGCTAGCTACAATATTTACTCCAATAGAGGCCTCCTTTTGTTCATAGGATAGGAATATGAAAATCATAGGAAGTGAGATGACATGCATCTCAATTCCTATAGAGAAAGAGAGGCCATTTGATGCATAGGATAGGAATTTTTCCACTTAGTCTAGGCTAATGTACTGGTAATTTGCTCTAAAAACTACAGTAGTAACTAGTAGTACTGGTACATGCTCGTACTCAGACACACACACACACACACTAACTACTAGTACTACTACTTCTCACATGCTGGCCAGACGCCATCGTTCTCCTTCCCGGCTTTGTCGGCGACACCCCACCGTGCTTGGATCTCCGTCGACCTCTCTGCAGCAGCGCGTGCGTCCTTTTCTTTCTTGCAGCGGCGGTCCTCTCTTCTCTTGAGTGCTTTCTGACTTTTCCGCTCCCTCTGTGCGGCTTTGGCCGCCTCTTGCTCTACCCCCCATTCGGCCTTGGCATCTTCAAATTCCTCCCACATAGTTGTGAGGTCGCGAGCAAGTTGCACCGAACCCACCAAAAAAAACTATCCCACCCAAGAGGTGCTAACTGGAGATAGTTCTCATTGGGACCACTGAAAAATCACTTTTCTCTCTCCATGAAGTGCATTTATTGTCAATCTAACCCTGTCACCAAAACACCTCTTTGGCTACAGTTAGTTCAGGGTTAGTCATGAGTTAGTCTAACCTCTAGCTAAGTTAGAGTATCAAACAGGAGCAGTATAGGACATGCAAGTTGCTCAGAGCATACATGCAAATTCGTACGTGAAAGGATTTTTTCTTTTTGAAAACGGAACGTGAAAGGATTTTTTTAGAATGCTCTTGGCATGTCGTTAACATGTGATAGTTAACCGACCTCAATAGACGGCAGAAACGCCAGCCCGCCGCACTTTGATAGAGACAAGGAGGGAGAAGCAATAGAGGCTGCTGATTACTAGATATAGGTGTCGCACGGAAGCCAAGAAATATGGTGATTGTCGTGGTTCTAAGTCTGACAGTAATGTAGGGGGGTACTAAGGAGAGGCAAGATCCTAGCTATGGAGTAGTTGTGCACACAAGTGTTTTACGAGTTCAGGCCCTTCTCGGAAGAAGTAACAGCCCTACGTCTCGGAGCCCGGAGGCGGTCGACTGGATTATATGTGTGAGAGTTACAGGGGTGCGAACCCTTCTGCCAGTGGAGGGGGGTGGCTTATATAGAGGATGCCAAGACCCCAGCCAGCCCACGTAGTGGAGGGTTTAAAGTACATTAAGGTCAGGCGTTACTGGTAACGCCTTACATAAAGTGTCATCATGACCATAAAGACTACTTAATTACAGACCATTTGGATATAGAGTAGATCTTGAACTCCTGGTGGTCGAGTGAGTCTTCATGGTCGAGTGTCTTCAGGTTCGTCGAGTGTCTTCCAGTCCGTCGAGTGGAGTCCCTCTTGGTCGACTGGAAGATGCCTTCATCTAAAGATGTCCTTGGGGAGGGTACCTTGGACAGGTTCATGACCCTACCCTAGGTACATGACTTCATCATTAGCCCCCGAATGGATCGAGGTTTGAGTGAGGAAGGAGTTGAGAATTCTTCTGACTCCTCTTTCTATGCTATGAGTACGTCTTGTTCTGGATCAAATGACCGTAGGTGATGGTATCAACTTCTTTTTCAATCGCCTTGATCCATTCTGGATGTAGGTCAAGTGATCTTTAAACACTTGGAGGTCTCCGAGCGATGGATCACAGGAGATCTTCCATCTGACAAGTTTCCCTGCGGTTAGCGGATTTAGTGGGATCCGAATCTGGGGAAGCGCGCGAAGCGGAGAAGGCTGTGGTACTCGGATGGGATAAGACAGAGACACCTCGATCCCCGCGCCGCCTTTTTCGCCACGTATCCCTCGCGCGACTGTTTCGGGATTTGACAGGATTGCCCGGGTCCACCAGTCAGCCACTCGGAAGCGACTCCATATAAGGAACCGGGCGGAGGTTTTTGAACAGTGCTCCCTCATTTTCCCCTCCTTCGTCTTCAGATCCATCCGCTGCCCTTGCCATCTATTCGGCGCCGTTGCTCCGTACCAGCCTCGTCGGCGACAATGGTGAAGGAGAAGACGGCGGCTTTGGAGCGGGCGAAGAAGGCGACGACGCAGGCGAAGGGGAGAGCGACCAGTCGGGGTGGATCCTCGTCGCGGTCCCGCCTGCCACAAGGTTGGATCCAAGGGGATTGGATCCGCTCGACCATCACCCAGAAGGATCTCGACGACCTAGCCAATGAGGGGCTGATCAAGCAAGGAGCAACGAGGCTTCCGGGGACGGAGTGGCAGCCGCAGCCTCAGGAGGGTGAGTGTGTCCTCCTAGCGACTCATGTCGATCGTGGGTTTTCTTTGCCGCCGCATCTCTTCTTTCGGGGGTTTCTGAACTTCTTCGGGGCTCAGCTCCATCACTTCACACCCAATTCCATTGCCTATCTCGCCGCTTTCGTGTCTCTGTGCAAAAACTTCTTGGGTTGTCGGCCGCATTGGGGCCTTTTCAAACACATATTCACTTGCCGCTCTCAGACGGTCAAAAAGGCCAATCCAAATGACAAGAGAACCCAAGTAATCCAGATGTGTGGGGGTCTTGGGGTCCAGATGAGGAGTAAGAGTGCTTTTCCAGCTATGACCCTTCCTGAGTCAGTTAGAGGGTGGCAGTCGACCTGGTTCTACTGCCAAGACCGGTCGATGCCAGGGCAGTCGACCGGGCTCCCTCCCTTCACCATGAGTCGAGTGAACAAGCCATCTTCTCTGAAAGTAATTCCGGTGGAGAAGGCTCAGGTTAAAATGTTGATGGAGCAGGTAGTCCAACTCATTCGCGATGGTGTGACTGGCATGGATCTTCTGGAGGTTTTCCTTCAACGACGTATCCAGCCACTCCTGTACCGGGGTCACCCGATGTGGTTGTACTCTGGTACTGAAGACACCACTCGGGTCCACCCAGAAGAGGTCGACGATGTCACACTAGAGAGGTGGATGACTGTCATCATGGGGAACAAGGACAACCCTCGTGGAGCCAGGAGGATCCCGCCACTCGACCAATCTTATGAGGCAGACAAGGTATGACCACTTATCTCCGATTGTAATCACGTTCCGTCTGTTTTGTTTCGTTGCAGACCAGTCGATCGACTTTTGTCTTGTTTGTTGTCTTTCAGGTTACCACTGAGTTGTATTCTATGCCCAACGGGGCGCAAGCACAGACCGAGGAGGAGGAAGGAAGTGGAGGTGAAAGTCAGGAGGAGTGGGAATCGGATGGCGATGAGGGTGATGAAGATGCAGGCTCCGATGAGGAGGAAGAGGAGGAGGAAGTGGAGGAGGAAGTTGCGCCTCCCCGTTCTGAAAGACGGTCCAAGCTTGCTCATGACCCTGCAGTCGAGCGCGGCAAGGGGCCGCACCAGCTGTGCATTCGACCAAGCGTCCTCGGACGACCTCTCCGGCACCGACTGAGAAAGCGCCAAAGCAATCTCGAGTGGTGCCGTCGAGGCCGAAGAAGGCTTTGCTGAAAATGAAGATGGTGATTCCCACTATTTCTGGGTAATGACATAGCTCGTGTCCTCTTGTTTCTCATGGATTTATTCTTGGTCGGTTCGTTAGCTGGTCGACTGATTTCTGAAACTGTAGTGCTGCTACTTCTGACACCTCGGCCAGACCTGATGACCAAGAAATGGAGGATGCCGTCACTTACAACCCTGGTATGACCTTTGAAGTTTCGTTTTCAGTCAGTGGGATCTTCGTTTTTTAACTTTGACTCTTTTCTGCAGCTCCGTCTAACATCATTATTGATCTTCCTGATGATGATGAAGACGAGGAACCACTGAGGCAGAGGAGGAATAGGAGAGCGTCTGCCAGCAAGGCAACTCAGGTCGTATCAGCACCTGAGACGTTAGTCGCAGATGGAGACAGCGTCACTCGGCCTACCGTATCCTTTGCGGTGCCGCTGACGAGTGCTCGCCCTTCGACGTTGAGTGCCGGCCAGCCTTCACTTTTCTCTACCCACCACGTCCCTGAAGACCAAGCAAGCACTGTTAAAGAAGCCATACGCCAGGCGGGGGTTATGATGGAGCAAGTGAAGGCGATCCGAGACGCCAGTCAAGCAGCTTATGACGCCAGTTCATCCCTTCAGAGCAATGTTCAGGTTGGTCGATCACTGCCTGTTCTGTTAGGATATGGTATCTAAAAGCTTTTCTTTCTGAGAATTTTAGTGTCTGTTGTACACCCACTGGGTGTGTCGATTGAGAATCTGGATTGGTGGGGGCACGCTGAGTGCACCCACTGGGTGTAGTCCCCAAGACTATGGTCGACTGCTGGCAGTGGACTATAGTCTTTATGTCTTGAGTTTTTCTGGTCGAATGGAATCATAAACCGGTGGGGGCACGCTGAGTGCACCCACTGGGTGTAGTCCCCGAGACTGTGGTCGACTGCTGGCAGTCGACTATAGTCTGAAGAACACACACACTGAGTCGACTGATCGACTCGGAGTCTAGCTAATAGAACTAGTGGGGGCACGCTGAGTGCACCCACTGGGTGTAGTCCCCGAGACTACAGTTGAATGTTTAGATTCAGTTGTAGTCTTAGAAAGACTACAAAATTTCTCTTAGTTCACTCGGAAGTGACCTATATTTGCCATCTATCGACTGGTTTTTTGCAGAGATCTTGCGAGCTTGTAGCTCGTTATACTGAATTGGAGAACAAGCATATCCAACTCAAACTTGATCTGAAGCTTGTCCAGGAGAACTTCACGAAGGCGAAGGAGGAGGCAAAAGGTATGTTTGGTGAGAATCTTGACGACTGTCTTTGCTTCTTGCCTGTCCCCGAGTCTGATCTTATTTTGATTTTGCAGATAAACTGAAGGATGCTCTGAAGAAGAAGGATCTTGACCTCGCTGAGGCGCAGAAAGCGGCTTCAGACAAGATAAAACTTGCAGAAGATAAGTTAGCTTCCGTCAGCAAACTTGAAGAGGAAAACTCTAATCTGAAAGCTGCTCTCGACATGGCCAACCAGGAGGTCACTCGACTGAAGAATGACAAGATGGTCCTGAGTGACAAAGCTAGCGAACTGGTGGGAAAGAAGAATGACTTAGAGGCTTATCTGGGAGGACTCGCCAAGAAGCTATTCCTCATGCTTGAAGGTAACCCTTCGTATCTGACATGCTTTTTAATCTTGACCTCGCCACCAAACTGCTACCTTAACTTTGGGGTTGTGTCTACATAGTTCTGCCAGAACTTTGAGGAGGAGACTAGTCGACTGGAGACGAGCCTGGATCCCATCAATTCTCGTGTGAAGGATGAAACTGCCATGAGCATGTTCAGACTCGAGTCTCACGTTGCTGCCGTTGTTCACTATCTTGCAAGGCTGAAGGTTGCGATGTCACACATCGACACGACGCTCTGGCCAGGAGAAGCACTTCAGAATGACCTTGAGTCCCTGATTACTCGACTGAACGAAGTTCCAGGTCGAGTGCAAGAATGGAAGAAGTCTTCTGCTAGGTGCGGTGCCGACGTTGCTCTATCTCTTGTCCGTGTCCACTACAAGGATGTGCGAGAAGACAAGATGGTAGCTCTCAAGGTGGCCAATACCAAGAAGCATGACTTCCGATCCTTCATGGAGACCTTCATCGCCGCCGCCACTCGGATCACAGACGGAATCGACCTGGACGAGTTTGTTGCGCCTTCCAGCCCTCTGCAGGAGGGGTAAAAAACTTCTATGCTTGATGCTTTGAATTTGCCTCGGAATGCCGAGTGATTTTTGTAACCGATAAACCTTAACAGGCTTGATGCCTGAGCGCTTCTGGATCTGTAGGACGCTATCCGAACTTGGTTTGCCGTTGAATATGTTTGCTTCTGCTTTCGAACAACCATCCTCCTTGGGTTGGAATATATACTAGTGTCTGTGATGCTCTTTTGCAGGTAGGGACAAAGCACAAATTGCAATCGACTTGTACTCGTCATGTTTAGGCGAGTGCTGGGCTGCAGCTAAGCTCCGAGTGGGAGATTTGTTCTCCACTCGACAAGATTTTTGAAACTTAGGCGAGCACTGGGCTGCAGCTAAGCCCCCGAGTGGGAGGTTCGCTCTCCACTCGGTAGGATTTTAGAAACTTAGGTGAGCACTGGGCTGCAGCTAAGCCCCCGAGTGGGAGGTTTGCTCTCCACTTGGTAGGATATAGAAACTTAGGCGAGCACTGGGCTGCAGCTAAGCCCCCGAGTGGGGGGTTTGCTCTCCACTCGGTAGGATTTTAGAAACTTAGGCGAGCACTGGGCTGCAGCTAAGCCCCCGAGTGGGAGGTTTGCTCTCCACTCGGTAGGTTTTTTAGAAATTTAGGCGAGCACTAGGCTGCAGCTAAGCCCCCGAGTGGGAGGTTTTCTCTCCACTCGGTAGGATTTTTAGAAACTTAGGCGAGCACTGGGCTGCAGCTAAGCCCTCCGAGTGGGAGGTTTGCTCTCCACTCGGTAGGATTTTTGTGGCGTGGCTTTGGAGGAGAAGGTAGCAGTCGACCTGCGCTTCGTCCTCCTTGTGGAATGCATGTTGTATTTGTGGCGTAGCTCGGAAGGAGGAGGTAGGGGTCGACCTGCACCTCATCCTCCTTGCGGAGCGCACGTTGTCTTTTATACTTAGGCGAACACTAGGTTGCAGCTAAGCCTCCGAGTGGAAGGCTGGCTTACCACTCGGTAGGGTTTTCAAAAACTTAGGCGAGCACTGGGCTGCAGCTAAGCCCCCGAGTGGGAGGTTTGCTCTCCACTCGGTAGGATTTTATTTTAACTTAGGCGAGTACTTGGACTGCAACTAAGCCTCCGAGTGGAAGGCTGGCTTACCACTCGGTAGGATTTTGTTTTAAATTAGGCGAGTACTTGGACTGCAGCTAAGCCTCCGAGTGGAAGGCTGGCTTACCACTCAGTAGGATTTTGTTTAAACTTAGGAAAAATAGATTTGCAGCTAAGCCTCCGAGTGGAAGGCTGGCTTACCACTCGGTAGGATTTTGTTTGAACTTAGGCGAAACGGATTCGTAGCTAAGCCTCCGAGTGGAAGGCTAGCTTACCACTCGGTAGGATTTTTTTTAGAAACTTAGGCGAAACGGGTTCGCAGCTAAGCCACCCACTGGGGGACTGATTTATGAGAACAAAAGCAATAACAATCACTGGGAAAATTATGAAACTCTTGTCTTTGATAAATACACTACAGAAGTACTTTTATTACAACTCATCCGAGTGAAAACTTAAGTATAAAAGGGGCGGAGCAGATCCGCATTCCATGGTCGTGGCTCGATGATCTAGCGGTCGACGTTGTAAAGACGGTATGCTCCGTTGTGGAGAACTTTGGTAACAATGAAGGGGCCTTCCCAAGTAGGGGCGAGTTTGTGTGGCTTCTGTTGGTTGACTCGGAGGACCAAGTCTCCTTCTTGGAAGGCTCGGCTCTTCACATTTCTGGCGTAGAATCGATGCAAGTCTTGCTGATAGATGGTCGATCGGATCATGGCCATCTCTCTTTCTTCTTCCAGAAGGTCGACTGCGTCCTGCCGGGCTTGTTCTGCTTCAGCTTCAGAGTAGAGCTCGACTCTCGGTGCATTGTGTAGAAGGTCACTTGGCAGAGCCGCCTCAGCTCCGTAAACCAGAAAGAACGGAGTCCTCCCAGTCGACCGATTTGGAGTAGTCCTCAATCCCCAAAGAACTGATGGAAGTTCATCGACCCACGTGCCTGCTGCGTGCTTGAGGTCGCGCATCAACCGAGGTTTTAGTCCTTTGAGAATTAGGCCGTTTGCTCTTTCTGCTTGTCCATTCGACTGGGGGTGGGCGACTGAAGCGTAGTCGACTCGCGTGCCTTGGAAAGCGCAGAAAGCTTTGAATTGATCAGAGTCGAAGTTTGACCCATTATCAGTGATGATGCTATACGGTACTCCATATCTGAATATTAATTCTCTAATGAAGCTGATGGCAGTGCCCGCATCAAGATTTTTAATGGGCTTGGCCTCGATCCACTTGGTGAACTTGTCGACTGCCACCAGTACATGGGTGAACCCGCTCCTGCCGGTTCTCAGCGGTCCAACCATATCTAAACCCCAAACAGCGAAAGGCCAGACGATCGGGATGGTCTTTAAGGCTGAGGAGGGTTTGTGTGACATGTTGGAGTAGAACTGACAGCCTTCACACTTGTCGACTATCTCTTTCATCATTTCATTTGCTCTGGGCCAGTAAAAACCCGCTCGGTATGCTTTAGCTACGATGGTCCGAGAGGACGCATGATGGCCACAGGTTCCCGAGTGGATGTCATTGAGAATCATTCGACCATCTTCCGGTGTTATGCATTTTTGGCTAACTCCAGTCGTACTTTCTCTGTACAACTGTCCCCTCATGACAGTAAAGGCTTTGGATCGACGGACGACCTCTCGAGCCTCCTCTTCATTTTCTGGGAGCTCTTTCCTTAGGATATACGCGATATAGGGCACTGTCCAATCGGGAGTGATAATCAGAACTTCCATGATTAAGTCGACCACAGCTGGGACCTCGACTTCAGTCGGATCTGTGGCGCTTTTTGGCTGTGGGGCTTCTTCAGTAAATGGATCTTCTTGAACCGACGGTGTGTGAACATGCTCCAAAAAAACGCCACTCGGAATGGCTTCTCTTTTGGAACCTATCTTCGCCAAGTCATCAGCTGCTTGATTTTTCAGTCAGGGGACGTGATGGAGCTCTAAGCCCTCAAATTTCTTCTCCAGCTTTCTGACAGCATTGCAGTAACCAGTCATGGCTGGGCTTCTGACGTCCCACTCCTTCATCACTTGGTTGACCACCAAATCCGATTCACCGTAGACCATGAGGCGACAGATGCCGAGTGAAATGGCCATACGCAACCCGTACAAGAGTGCTTCGTATTCTGCTTCATTGTTGGAGGAATCAAAGTGAATCTAGAGTACATATCTGAGCTTATCTCCTCAGGGGGAAACCAACACTACCCCGACACCGGAACCATTCAGCATTTTGGAGCCATCGAAGAACATAGTCCAGTGCTCCGAGTGAACTTGAGTCGGTAACTGCTGTTCAGTCCACTCGGCGAGGAAATCTGCTATTGCTAGGGACTTGATAGCTTTCTTTGCCTCAAATCTGATATCCAGGGGAAGGAGTTCAATCGCCCATTTTGCCACTCGACTAGTTGCGTCTCTGTTGTGCAGAATCTCTGATAAGGGGGCGTCGCTGACGACTGTGATGATATGGTCAGAGAAGTAGTGAGAAACTTTCTTTGTGGTCATATAAATCCCATATACAAGCTTCTGATAATGAGGGTATCGTTGCTTGGATGGGGCCAGGACTTCGGAAATGTAATATACTGGGAGCTGAACTTTGAAGGCTTTCCCTTCTTCTTCCCGCTCAACCGTAAGTACAGTACTGACGACTTGTCCTGTGGCTGCGATGTAAAGCAGCAAAGGCTCTTTGCTGATCGGGGCAGCAAGCACCGACTGGGTGGAAAGCAGGGTTTTTAACTCTGCAAACGCTGCATCAGCTTCAGGAGTCCACTTGAAATTGTCTGACTTCTTCATCAATCGGTAAAGAGGCAATGCCTTCTCACCGAGACGAGAGATGAATCGACTTAAAGCGGCCAAGCAACCAGTAAGCTTCTGAACATCGTGCACACGCACAGGTCGTTTCATTCGGAGTATAGTGCCCACTTTCTCTGGGTTTGCATCGATTCCTCGTTCGGAAACGAGAAAAGCGAGTAACTTTCCACCAGGAACTCCGAATGTGCACTTGGATGGGTTAAGCTTGATATCGTACCTCCTGAGGTTGGCAAATGTTTCAGCGAGGTCAGTCAGCAGGTCGGAACCTTTTCGTGACTTGACCACAATGTCATCCATGTATGCTTCCACATTTCGACTGATTTGAGTGAGCAAACACTTCTGAATCATCCTCATGAACGTGGCTTCGGCATTCTTGAGGCCGAATGGCATGGTGACATAACAGAAGCACCCGAATGGGGTGATGAAAGCTGTTTTGATCTCATCGGGTCCAAACAGACGGATATGATGGTATCCAGAATAAGCGTCCAAAAAAGACAGTCGCTCGCATCCCATAGTCGAGTCAACTATTTGGTCGATGCGGGGAAGAGGAAAATGATCTTTCGGGCAGGCCCGATTGATATGCTTAAAATCAATGCACATGCGAAGCGAATTGTCCTTTTTGGGGAACATGACGACATTGGCGAGCCACTCGGAGTGGTAAATCTCTCGGATAAACTCTGCTGCTAGGAGCCGAGCCACTTCTTCGCCAATAGCCTTCCTTTTCTGGATGGCGGACCGTCGCAGATGTTCCTTCATAGGTTTTGCTTTTGAATCGACTCGCAGACGATGCTCAGCTAGTCCCCTGGGTACACCCGGCATGTCAGAAGGTTTCCATGCAAAGATGTCCCAATTCTCACGGAGGAACTGAATGAGCGCTTCTTCCTATTTGGGGTCGAGTGTTGTGGAGATATGAGTCGGAGCAGCGTTGGGGTCGGTCGGGTGGATGTGAACTGGTTTTGTCTCACCGGACGACTGGAACGCTAATTCTGTAGCAGGCTTTTTGGCTCGCAACAAATCACTCGGGTCCGCATTCCTCTGGTGTTCCTGCCACTCTTCTGCCATGATCTGAGCATTGGCGATCTTTGAGCCTTTCTGGAAGCACTCTTCTACTTTCTTGCGGTTACCAGTGATAGTGATCACGCCTTTAGGGCCAGGCATCTTTAGTTTGAGGTACACGTAACATGGTCGGGCCATAAAACGTGCATAAGCTGGTCTGCCCAAAATAGCATGGTAGGCACTCTAGAAATCCACAACCTCAAATGTCAGCTTCTCTTTGCGGAAATTCTTTGAATCACCAAAAACCACATCAAGAGCAATCTGGCCGAGTGACACGGCCTTCTTGCCAGGAATGACTCCATAGAAACTCATGTTGCTTGTGCTCAGTCTGGACATCGGAATGCCCATCCCTTTCAGTGTCACAACATACAGTATATTCAAACCACTGCCGCCATCCATCAACACTTTAGTCAGTCGAGTGCCCTCAACGACTGGGTCGACCACCAGCGCTTGCCTCCCAGGGGTGGCTATGTGCGTCGGGTGATCAGATTGGTCGAATGTAATGGAAGTTTGAGACCACTTCAGATAATTGGGTGTTGACGGAGCAGCCATATTCACCTCTCGGTTTATAACTTTCAGTTGGTTTTTGCTCTCAACATCAGCAAAAATCATCAGGGTGGAATTGACCTGTGGATATTCCTTGTCATTGTCCTCCTTGTCCTCAACTTTGTCTGACTCTTTTTCCTTATCCTTGTGCTGCTTTCCTTAGAACTGCTGTATCAGGAGTCGACATTGTCGAGTGGTATGCTTCGGGTAAATGAAGTTACCCTCTTCATCTTTCTTCGTGTGGATGTGACACGGTAAATCCATCACGTCGTTTCCTTCTTTATCTTTTACTTTTTTGGAGTTCCAGGGCCCTTTGGGTTTTCCTTTGAACTTCCCTTGAGTCACGGCCAAGGCTTCTCCAGGAGCAGCTGGCTCGGCTTTCCGCTTCTGCTTCTGACTGGAGTTCCCTCCTCCTGTTTCCTGGGCGACTGACTTATGCTTGCCGCTCCGGAGCCGATCCTCTTCCTCACCATTGGCATAGTTGGTGGCTATTTCCATCATTCAACTCAGAGACATGTCTCCGGTTCGACCGAATTTCAGGCTTAGCTCTCTGTACTTTACACCCTCCTTGAAGGCGCAGACTGCCTGGTGATCAGATACATTCTCTACTATGTGATGCAGTGTGATCCATCTCTGGATGTAATCCCTCAAAGTCTCATTCGACTTCTGCACACAAGATTGCAGCTCTATCAGTCCTGCTGGTCGCTTGCATGTTCCTTCAAACGTCCTGACAAACACTCGGGAGAGGTCCTCCCAAGTGTAAATGCTGCTGGGTGTCAACTGATTAAGCCATGCTCTGGCTGACCCTTCCAACATAAGAGGCAGATGCTTCATGGCCACCTCGTCATTCCCGTCGTCGATCTGAACAGCCACTCGGTAGTCCTCAAGCCAAGTATCGGGCTTAGACTCACCGTTGAATTTGCTGACTCCAGTCGCCAACCTGAAGTTGGGAGGAATCACCACGGCTCTGATGGCTCTGCTGAAGCACTCTGGTCCGGAGACATGCACTCGGCTGCTAGTGGGTATATCTCTGTCATTACCCTCTCTATGGGATCTATTTCGATCGACCAGACCTTGAACGATGATGGATCTCGCATCAAAGCCTGGTTCCTTGGGGTCGACCGGAATCCTTCGCCCGCCGCTGTGCTGGCGTCTATCATCCTGCTGTCGAGGCATATAGGACCCACCCCTTGGGGGGGGGGGGTAGGCACTCGACGTTGATCGTTGTGATCAAATCGGTGATCATACTGTTCATGGTTCCTGTACTGATCGTGTCGGTCACCACGCCCTTCACGCCTCGGGGGCGATCTAGGGCTATGAGCCGACTGGACTGTATTCGCTGCTACGGATCTGCTGTGGATCCTGTTCCACGACTGCGATACAGCTGAATTCTGATCCCTTGCTGCCCGGAGCAAATCCCTGATCTGCATCAAACCTCTGCCAGCCTCTGACTGGGAAGGCTGAATCGATTCTACTATACGGGTGCAGCTGCCAAATTATGAATCGGAGTTCGATATACCTGAGTTGGAGGCGGAAAGAGCTGGCGTCGACTGGAGTCTGGAATCCGTTGCCGCGCGCGCTCTCGAGTGCCCGCTGAAGGTTCTCCAGTCGAGTGCGCTTGGCCAGGTTGGCCAAGCGCGCGTCCTCCAAGGCGCGAGCCTCAGGGGTTTCTCCAACGACCGGAGTGTGAAGCGCATCCATGTTCCGGCGGCGAAGCTCTTCCCTCTGCTGCGAATTGAGGGGCTCAGGGAGATATTCCTCATGGGCATGCGACGGATCGCCTCCGCCGTTGTCCCCCTCGGCACCGGGAAAGCCGGGGGGAACGTGTGGTCCATTGACCATCAGGACCTCCGCCGCTGGATCACTGCTGTCGCACTCGGATGCAGTCTCTGCCGAGCTAGTCGACAGGTCGAACAGGCCGTAGAGAGATTTGTCGGGCTCGATTGCCGCGACTTGGGCGGTGGTCGACTGGCGAGCCACCGCGTGCCTCACCCACCGCTGAAGCCTCGACCGACTGGAGCGCTTACGCCAGCGGGAAGCAGGGAGGGAGGATGACACGAAAACCGGCCGATACTGGGTCGACGGTTGCCGCAGAAGGACGACGCGGACGCACGCTCGAAAGTGCGTAGCTTCGCGGACTGGGAGCGCGTCGACGTCGAGCGGAGCCTCCTGCAGCCAGGCAGAGTCGTCGGCAACGAACGTGAGCGCGCCGAGACGGATCTCGCGGCCCTCAACCAAAACTCCACCTGAAACCATGATGATGGGAATCGGAAAAAATGCAACTTCTCCAATAAGTCGCTAAGACACCTGCCCCACGGTGGGCGCCAACTGTCGTGGTTCTAAGTCTGACAGTAATGTAGGGGGGTACTAAGGAGAGGCAAGATCCTAGCTATGGAGTAGTTGTGCACACAAGTGTTTTACGAGTTCAGGCCCTTCTCGGAAGAAGTAACAGCCCTACGTCTCGGAGCCCGGAGGCGGTCGACTGGATTATATGTGTGAGAGTTATAGGGGTGCGAACCCTTCTGCCAGTGGAGGGTGGTGGCTTATATAGAGGATGCCAAGACCCCAACCAGCCCATGTAGCGGAGGGTTTAAAGTACATTAAGGTCAGGCGTTACTGGTAACGCCTTACATAAAGTGTCATCATGACCATAAAGACTACTTAATTACAGACCGTTTGGATACAGAGTAGATCTTGAACTCCTGGTGGTCGAGTGAGTCTTCATGGTCGAGTGTCTTCAGGTTTATCGAGTGTCTTCCAGTCCGTCGAGTGGAGTCCCTCTTGGTCGACTGGAAGACGACTTCTCCTAAAAGATGCCCTCGGGGAGGGTACCTTGGACAGGTCCATGTATGTGCAGCGATACAGGCAAAAGGCACAACCAAGAGCAATGCACAACTAAACTTCTTCAGTACCAACCTTATGGTAAGAGTAAATATAGATCTGATGTGTAGAAAATGGAGGGCAAAGGAAAATAAGCTGCAGAGTGATGGTAAATGAACAACTACATGTCAATATAAGTACATTGATAAAGGACAACATGTACTTACAAGAACAATGCAGAGCTAAAAATATTCATTGGCATTGGATATATTCTACCCTAATGTAACCATTCATACATATCAGATAATTTGGAGCGTACAATTGATAAGCAAGCTATCATGCATACTGCTGTCACATAATGAACCAGGTATGTATGCAAGTATAGTGATACAGAACAACATGTACTAACAAGAGCAAAGCAGTGGGCAGCATATTTGCGATATCTTGTCGTTCTTTTCAAACCGAAATTCTTCTTCGAGCTCATTTCCTGCAAAAAAGATCCATAAGGCACATGCGAAAAAGTAGAAGTTCAAATTGTCATGTGATTTCATAGACAGTACCTCATCCTAGGAACGATACCAATGCATAACAAGGTTTTTCCATTCAATGTCTTCTAAATTTAGCACAGGAGACTTCACCAGAAATTCGTTTATAGACTTGCCATCAAATTGTGATTTCCTCAGGTAACACCGATACTGCTGCAATGCTTCCTTGAAAAGCACAAGCAAGCTTTGCTCGTCATGATGATCCAGATTTACCCTCACCTAGTTACAACAATGTAACGTAAATCATTGATGTGTTCGATCAGCAGAAATCAGGAAAATTATAACCATGAATAATAGCACTTACACGTAAGTTGGACAGGAAGATGTGAAAATGGTGTTTGTCTTCACTATAATCCTCCCATGATGGGAATATATGCACGTAGTCCCTAACAACATTGAAAGCATTGTCTTTTAAACTGGGAATAAATGGAATGGGGTTCCAATCTGCAGGAATTGGCCGTCTCTGCAGTTGGGATAAGTCTTCGGCCGGTGGACTTGCTGTACTTTTTGCTGGAGTGGGATTTTTCTGTGGTACGGCTGGGGGTATGGCAAATGAAATCGGTATACCTTTTGCTGGAGTGCAGGTCCTGTGTGGTGGGGCTAGTGGTGTGGCTAGTGAAGTATGGGTACAGTCTGCTGGAGTCGGTCCTATGTTTTGTGTCACTGGTTGTACAACCAATATAAGTGGGGCGCTATCTGATTTCTCCGGCACCACCACGTTTTTCAAGGACTTTGCTGGTGCTCCTTCAGGTTCGGCAATCACCCTCTTGCTTTTTGATGTCTTATGCACAAGAACAACATTTGAGTGAAAAAACATGGTATGACAACAGATGGAATATGTATTGATAATGGATGGGCATAGCATCTCGAGTTATATGATGAGTAAACTAAGCAGATGGTGGTGCAACAAAGTAGAAAAAATGCAAGACAACATATGCAAGATACGCGCAATCAATAAAACCTTGCCAAATTAGAACAGTCACCTTGATGGGTGAACAAGACAGGCCATCTGCCTTTGACTCCTCGAGGTTAGAATAGTCATTAGAATGATATTCTGAACAAGAATCAACAGGTGGGGAGCGTACGAGTTTCATTGCTTCCAAAATGGCACTCAATGCCTTGGTGCCAATTTTATAAGTCATTGCAGTGTTCCACAATATTCTTCTGATGCGCGGATTCTAATATTCACTGTAATTGCATATAATATCTGAGAACCATGAAAACATAAATAGTTGTGAGATTATCTTTGTAATGCAGATGATATTCTAATATAGGGGCGCCCCTGTAAACACTTATGTTCTATCACTGGATTCTGATGAGAGAGCTCATGTGTGCTATAATATCGTGCGTGCATTTATATAATCTGGCACAAGTACACAAAAAATAGGCTCCAGAAGTAAGGATAGCTGGCAGATGATAGGTTCATAATATACTGTATAGATAGTTTATTGCCAAACCATGATAACAAGAGCACACAGCAACTAGGCAGAATATAGTGTACATAACAGGGGTACACCATAACCACGATATATAAATCGGGAAAGTGGAACTGGCTTGAAAATACGGTGTTGTATTGCCGCTAGTAATTGAAAGCCTATCGATCGCATGCAGGCCAGCACTATCGAACATGGTAAAGAAGAGCAAGCAGATTTTGGATAATAAAATGTTGGTTGCGCAGTTCCCACACATGATGAACCAAAGCGCATTAAGAATGCAACTCCCAGCTATCTCTCGACCATTTCAGGCGGTTGGATGAAGATCCTACGTCTCCTAACCCTTCTTCTTCCTCGTCTATGATTCTTCCCATACAGAACACCGCACGGGCCGCCGACCGGACCACCAGCCCCCACCGTCTGTGTTCCTCCGCCACCCCCACCCCCCACCCGCATCGAGTTTTCTTCGTTCGGCGAGGCCCCACAACCACCCGAGCCCCTTGGATCGCACCGGCGAACTCCGGCGAGCTCTGAAAAATCGACTGACCCAATTTTGAAATTTAGTCTACTGTGATTTAACTAGTGTGGAATATAAAAGGGGAAAACCATAGGCATTGGGAGTATAGTGTTGAGCGTGCCATGGCGGATCTGAAGGTGCAAACCGGACAAAGGCAACTTCGCAACCAAGACAAGAAATCAGAGTAAAGCAGTGGCGATCTATTTTCTTGCTGCGATAAATAAGTTGAGGAGATACGAAAGAGTACCCCCTCTAGTGCGGTGCCGTGTACACATCTGGTGAGAATTTGACGGTGCTGCGGTAGCGATGGCTGTCGGCGGCGTGGAAGCAGATCTAGGAGGGTAGACGGTGGCGGCGGGGTGCGGTGGACGAGACGGTTGTAGGAGCAGCGTCGACAAGGTGGACGACGGCGGGGATGAAGCGAGAGGACGGGATGCAAGGATCCCGGTCCAAAGGCGTGGATGAGAGAGGTCGATCTCTTGTAATGGACGGCGGCGTCGGGGTATCAGCTCCGGCATGGTGGAGGAGGACGGCGGTAGATGGGGTGGCGGATGGCGGCAGATGGAGGAGGGTGGGGTGGAGAGGGTGTTTTGGCGCCCGCGGAGTACGAATGGGGAAAAGGGAGGTAGAGAGGAAGGGGGGGGGGAACCATGTAGTCAGGGCGCGCTTGTCTCAAATGCGAGGAAATTTACAAACTTAGCCCCCGTTTCAAATTCCTACTACATCACAACAACATTAGTCGGTTGGGGATAGGATGGTAATCTCGCATACACCGAATATTTGCCGACGAGAGTTTGTTTTTGGCGCCCACCGTGTATGAATATGAATCGGGGAGGGAGTCGATTTCGTCCGAGGGCACACTGTGTTTTGGCGCCCACCGTGTATGAATCCGGGTGAGAGGCGGTTATGTCACGTTTGGGTGAAATTACAAACCTACCCCTATCGAAACCTATAGAAATCCAGCAGATATGCTTTGCGTGGCAGGGATAGGCAGTAGTGATTTCCATCTCGCAGATTTTGGTTTCGGGCGGTTACTGCGACTTTCCCCTCTTCGTTCAAATTTTGCACAATGCACATTTACCATGCCAACTCAATTCGAATCCCGTTTGTATTCTACTATTTTTTTTCGGGCGGGATCCGTTCTCAACTGGAATTACATTCTATATACATTATTTTTTTTACATATATACTTTCAAAAGCACAACACCATTTATACATAAATATGGTTTACAAATGGCATGATCTCAGATTCATAAGGTTGTATCCATCAATTTGGATTTTCAAATATTTGATACCACTTTATGTTGAAATCCAATGTATGCATTCCTCGCTAACTATCTCTAATTAATGTGTGTTTCATGCGGTTTTTTTAACTTCTCAAACATGTATAATGTGTTTCACACACGCAACATATAGTGTAATCCCATTTAGACACTAATTGCATATAAACCATGCATTGTTTGTAATTGAAGAATCTATGGATCACCAATATTGATAAACTATATAACATTACACGTGTGCCCAAATTCAAGTGAATATGCATGTTTGATACACCAATTTGCGTTATGATATTATCGATGTCGTGATCTCCAGTTTAAATATTTGAATCCCCTTTAATCCAGATATTCGTCTCATATAGCTATCACTCATGCTTATATTGGACTATCTCTCTGGACCTATACACGTTCATCGTCTCTCAGGCATCTCTCGTGCTACCTGTATGTCGATAATGATCTTTTATCTTCGTAACATACCGACGGTACTCTCTCCATCGACCTTCATCACTCTATCTCTCTCTAAGTATATCTCGCTCCCTGCTATGTGTCTCTAGCTATGATTCTCCATGTGGAATCTCTTGATCTCACACAAACACAAAACTTTGTCTCCTGGGGTCTCATTTCTCTCAACTATTCCCATGTGTGCCACTCGCACCCCCCTCATACAGAGATGTCTTTCGCTCCTTAGATATGAGAACCTACGACTCTTCCTCTTCAATATCTCTTTCTCACACACAAACAGAAACTCTATCTCTCAGGGTCTCATATTTCTCCATTGTTCTCTTATATGTCACTCAAACACACCCTCTCTCCCTAGAGATATCTTGCGTTCCCTCATATGTCTCTCTAGCTATCACTCTCGTTGTGAAATATCTTTCTCTCTCACAGACACAAAACTCCGCCTCTCTGGATCTCATTTCTCTCTGATATTTGTTTGTATGTGACTCACATGCACCCTCTCTCTATCTCTCTCACACCCGCACACATAACCCAGCCTGCTGATCCACTCGACTCCTATCTCTAGCGCACACTAGCTAGCATCTTTATCTTTCTATTTATTTGTTTCTCCATCAACCTTCTTTCTCGCCCTCGCTCTTGATTCCTATCACGACACTACATATGTTTCTCTCTACATGCATGAAGTCAAGTGACCTCTCACACACATATATAACTTCACCCTTTGAACCACCCGATGGTCATCTCCGACACCCAAACTAATGGATGTCTCTCTAGCTAGCATCTCCATCTCTGTGTCTATCTGTAGTTTTTCCGTCAACATTTCTTTCTCGCATGGAGTCTTGCTTCCTATCGCCCACACTATATATGTCTATCCATACATATGCATTTATAGGTTGATCTCTTTTGCACAATCGTTGCGCCTCACCCCCTCTACTCGCCATAGATGCATGCTCCAGCCCACGCCACTATCTCTTAAAGACAAAAACACATGCTCAATTGCCGGGCCTTCTTCCCTGCATTCTCACATGCATGCATATTGTCATACGGATCTGTCTCTCCCATGTCGTTGATCTTAGGACTTATGTCTTCTTTCTTTTATCTCGATCATGCACGCGCGCACACACACACATCCCATGTATACATGTATACCTCTCACACATGCACGTTCAAGGTCTCTATGTCTCCATACGTAGTTAATTACCCTCAATCCTAACGCCACATCGAATCGTTCTCCTCTTTTGTGCACATAACTTCCGCCTGGATGGGCAAAACACACACTCACACTTAACAATCTCCTTCTAGCTACCCCCCGCCCCGCGCGCCTCTCACTCTTCCCCTATATTCCCGAAACCAATAAGACCATCCCTTTGTTTAATTCCTGCCTACATGCACCATGGATATATAGTAGTCTTCTGTGGTGTCTCTCGAACAAACACGTTCTCTCAATGTCGACTCCTCTCACGCGCACGCACCTTCTCTTCCCTCCTATGGGCATTTTCTCTCTCGCACCCCATCGTTGGTGGCCTCTGCCATACACATCACCTCTGCATGATGAATCCATGCACACTTAAATTACATCCGCCACAGAGGACCCCGGGACACACACACACGCACACACACACACACACACA